>NC_084570.2:35039160-35099160 GCF_033978685.3 Nerophis lumbriciformis | reverse complement strand
TTGCTTCGGGTGGAAAGGAGGCTTTTCTTACGCCAGAGAGTCCAGACGAGGCCGCCGTCGAAGGCTTGCACACGGACAACATCATCGAAAAAGACGGCGAGGGTCTTACATGCTCCCGCTGTAAATTCTTTTTGCTTTCTGTACGTTCTTCCTTAAAGCTCCGGAGTTTTGAGGAGCTCCTCACACTAACCCGTCTTTTGCACAAATGAATTTCGCGCGCAGAGAAGTAGGCGGGGTCTGATTCCAGAGGTGGGGGTTGTTTCCGAGTGTGAGCGTGAGAGTGGCGTGCGAAAACGAGAGCGCCACATGCGGTTAAAGTCCTTCATATTTTTCCATACTTTATTGTTACATCCCTAATGCCAACGAACAATAAAGATGGTAACTTTGTTTGGAAATATTTATTCATACCGTAAATGTGCTGTTTATTACGTTGTTACATGAATACTAATAACTCTTAAAGTTTTGTCCATTTTATAGCAATGAAAAGTGCTGATAAAAAAACTAGTAATCAATGTTTTGAGGACGGTCAAAATAGCGGCAATAAATACAAACAAAACAACACCAAAGCTTTCTTGATGTGTTAAGAAAACCGCACATATGTATATAAACAAAATTAGGCGGCAGACTTTGACTAAAGGCTTTTTTTCTTTTTTTTTCTGACTCAACATTTTCTCACCGTAGTTAGACAGCTTCAGGAATCCATTAGGAATACAAAACACATTAACGTCTTACAAACAACAAGCGTTTTGCCTCTAACAATAAACGCTCTAAAACATTTACAAATTAAAACACATAAAGAAAAAACATATTTTAAAACTCATATAATAGTAGAACAATATTTATAATGTTTGTTTTGCTAAAGAAAGTATATTATATAGGTATGTTGCTAATGTTTTATACATGTGTTTATTTTAAATAACACTTTGTTAAAATATTTTAAGGTATTAGTTATTTTTGAGCACATTTGACGATTGATGATAACCGTGATATTTTGGTCACAATAACTGTGATATGATTTTATTTTTTAACATTTCTAATTTACATAAACTTGTTGTAATGCCTCCATGTTTGTTTCGTGTTTTAACATTAAGGAAAGTTTGTATTGTTTATTATTGTTGTTTGGCACAGTTTATTTTTAATAAGCTAAGCGTTTTATTAAAGTACATCACAGATTAACACTCGCACATGTCCGAGAAGAAGTATGAAGAAGCGGAGCTAATTTACTGTTTTTGACCAAATTGCAAGATTTTGTGCCATTCCCTCCCCACTGCGACAGACACTTGATGAGCTGACATGGGCTACATTCCATATGTTAATGTGCGTGGTGTGACCATTGTACGTTCTCGGATGACAGGTTATAATTTGCTTTGTGCATACTTTTAGGTGTTTGCAATTTTACCAAATTATAGAACTTTAATATTTTTGACTTAATAAATAAACGGTTTGTATGTTTTTTTTATATCCAACATGATGTATTATTTCGGTCGGAATGTGCACGGATTGAAATTTATACATTTACGATCGTCTGAAAGAGACAGAGACAGATTTAATGTCAGAGGTCATCCCAGCCAGAAACCAGATCCTTTGAGTACACAAACACATACACACGCGCACACACACACACACACACACACACACACACACACACACACACACACACACACACACACACACACACACACACACACACACACACACATACGCACACACACACCAAATGGTTGGTATCAGGTTTAATTGTTGTTGATTGAAACATTATACGTTTACGATTTTTACTGACAAAAACCAAACGTTATTTTCTTGAGAAAGCAAAAGGTCTTTTAGATTAGATGCACAGCCCAGACAGAGACAGAAACACAACAGTTTTGTAATATGTAATTAATTTAGTCGTTATTAACATACTGAGATGAAGAATATCTTATTTTTAATAAGGTTGAAAGTATCTCTCATCATTATTTTTCTTTGTACTCTGTAAGCACAAATATTTTGAACAATCTCTTAAACAGGATCATATCAGTTCAATTTTTAACTTCTTTACTTAATCCATTCCGTAATTTTTATTTTACATACTGATATGCTAAAAGTTTTAAGTGTTGTATGTGCATACAAAGGTTTAAAATTATTTTTTAAGGTTTTATTTCTCCTTTTTTTTATTTTGTTGAGAATAATTGTTGTACGTTCTTGGATAGCAGGTTATAGTTGACTTTGTGCATACTTTTAGCTGTTTGCAAATTCAATATGTCGGGGAATATCAATTTTTTTTTAAATTCTGTAAATAATGGGTTTGAGACTTCTCTAAATCCGACATGATGTATTATTTTAACCGGTCTTCTTTTTTTTTGTAACACGAATCACACACACACACACACACACACACACACACACACACACACACACACACACACACACACACACACACACACACACACACACACACACACACGGAGAAGGTGACAAAATAGGTTGTAGTGTCCAAAGTTCATTGTCATCTGCAGTCGGTATTGTTTATCATGATGCTGATTATTATTATTTAAAGCATGACCAACATTAGCATTTGAATAGAACATACGTCCTCAAAGAGGTTGTTTTTTCCATTTGATTGATTGAATTATTACATGTACTAAAATATACATGTACTAATATATACAATACATGTATTGAGACAGAGGTCTCCAAATATTTTCCAGCAAGGTTTGCATACTGAAAAAACAAAGCCATTTTGATATTGTTATTACACACATACATGCATACATACATATACTACATATGGATATATGTATATTGTTATATATATACATATATACACATACATATACATACTGTATATATATCCATATATGTATATATATATACACACACACATACATATATATATACATGTCTATATATAAATAACTAAAAATGTTCAGCCTGTGCTAAAGGTGACAAAGCGTATCATTATTATTATTTATTAATATTGAAATGTAATGTTTTTGTCATTATATTACATATTTTTGCTCTTTTCAACATTTACATTTTTTAAATGTTTTGTTTGATTTGATTTTGAGAACATGCTGCTGGCCAACAAACAAACATATATACATGTACATTTATACACCGTATATACATACTTCACTTTTCCACACAATACAGTAGCTTTAAGTGATGATGTTTTTACAGAATTAAGAGTTAGAAAAGAAGAGAAAGAAGAAAAAAGTAGTAGACAAAGGGTTTTTAGAAATGGCGGGCGACTCATCTCGGACGCGATGATCAAGAGTGAGTCAGTACTTCTGAGTCACATCAAGCTCGTATTCATTCAACTAACAACACAAAAAACAGCAGTCTAAACTTCTTCTTCTTGCCTCTAACTCACAAATGTTTCTTCATTTTACCAACAAAAACTTCTGTGACCGAAGCAAAAATATGGATACTTCAAAATACGCTGTGAGTACTAGTATTTCAAAGTTGGTCTTTTTTTGTGTGTAATACCCTGCTAGTATTGCAAACTTATTGTTATTATTGTTATAGTAATTGTCAATTTATTTACACAATGTATTGAACTTTCTGAAAAAACCTCAACTTGAAGTAAGAATACAAGAACAACTTTTTCCTATTTGAGATATTTAGTTGTAATCAAAATGCAATACGATATAATAACATAATAATATGTATGTGTATGCACATATTTATGGAATTTTATCTGATCATTTTCACACTGCTTTGTTTTGATTTTTGTAAAAAAAAAAAAAAAAAAGACTAAAGAATGTGTTTTTATTTGATTATTCTTTTTGTGTTAAGTGAAGAAATGTGGCGTCATAAACTCCTGGTGCATTACACAACATTTATATTATCTATTTATTTATATTTATATATTCTACTGTCATGAGTTGAGGATAAAATAGTTTTTTTTAGGAAATATGTAGGTACAGATGAATAAAGCATTTATTTAGATGTTGTATGAAATAGCAAAATTCCACCATTCATTTACATTTTACTCAATTTATGATGTATAAAATGTAATTAATCTTACTTTTTTAATCAAAGGGATCTGTAGCTTGAAGAAGATACAATAAGAGTGATAATATAAAAAATGTATAATATGTGCAAGCTATAAGTAATAAACAACCTTAAGTTGCCAAAAGAGGCTAGCAGAAAAAGTATTTTTTCTCATCAAAAGGGGAGAAAAACAAGTTGAGATCTAAACATACTCTAAAACATTTGTATGCACAACATTGTATGTATTTGTATGTGGAATCAAAGTATGTAATTAAAAAAAAAGGCTTGAAATAATATCAAATATGTATCAGTTTGAGAAACAGTATAAGCATATGGTGTTTTCAAAATACAACAAAGGAGAAGAACTGTACTTAATATCGTGTCAAACACTTCATATTTATTGAACATGATTTGGATCAAGTAAGTTTGGCTTCTTCACTCTCCCTTTTTTCTATGTGTTGAACTGTTTGAGTATTAATTGTTTATTTTGAATATGATCCCAATAAACCGTATTGTTTTGTAATAATTGCGCGTGAAGCAGTCAACCCCATCTTTTTTTATCACGTATTTGTAAAAAATCCTCTAAATGTTTCATGTAGCAACACCAGATTTAACTCTGACAACTCGATTATTCCAAAAAATAGGTGAAATAATTTTCTCTTTTTGAAGCATTTTTTTTGCTGTTGATTTTGTTTTGTTTTTTTCTACCATCATATTTGACATTTTCCCTCTTAATAAACTGAAGAAAAATTAAGGCATTATTGGCGGCCTTTAGAAGGAGCCCACAGGTCAAAGTAGTGTCTGACTCACGGCGTTTGGAATGTAGTTTTTACAAAATAAACGCAGGATTGGGACGCATCAAACAGCAGGTGCCGCAAACAGCAACAGGAAGTAATCGTTCATTAAAAAATAGGGAGACCGAAAAAATGGCCTGCGATAAACATGTCGTCTGTTATTATTATTATTATTAATGATTACGGTAAAAAAAACTTGAATCATGTCATTGTTGTAATTTTCCAAATAAACTTAAGTTATGACTTTTTCATTTTTAAATGTGATAAAATATATCTTTTGGAGGGAAAACCAAAGAAAAAATAATTACTGAAACGGACTTCTAATTTAGATTTTTTTTAAACAATATTTATCTTTGGTATAGAAGCACCTTTTTGCCGATAAGTACTAGAAGAGTGGGAAAAAAATAACTTGTTTAGTTGTGTTTCTTCTTGCTTTTCTTTTTAAATGTTGTATTATTTCAACCAACATACATTTACAGCACATTCTTATGACATCTATGTATATTTGTTCCCTCTAAAAAATGTAATAAAAACTAAGCTATAAATGTGATAAAACACATACTCCACGACTCAAAATACTCATTGTTTCATCCCAGACAACTTCATTTTACAAGGTTCCGAAGCTGAAGATGACACATTTTAATAACAGCACTGAAAGTAACAGGAGTGAGATTTTAGATGAAATATAACCTTGTAGCATGTACGCTAATGTCATGTTGACACTAAAAACATTACAATCATCAACAAAAACATGTATTTAAAAATAATAATAATAATGTATGTAACAGGACTGTGTTGAGATTTGAACCCCCCGTCATAGTGTTCTATATATGATGGAATATACATAACAATTTATAAACTTACTTTTAATGTTCCTTCCCTGCAGAGGATGTGAATGATGCAACTACCTGTGGACCATGTGACTTATGGAGGAATATTATGTCATGTGTTAAGGTAACAGGACTGAATGAAAATAACTAAAGCGTACATTTTAACATTATATTAAAGTATAGTTTGGATAACAAGTAACACAAAAATGTAAAAATTTGGGTTGTAAAACTTTGCTAATGTGAATTATCAAAAATTAATGCATTAATTATGTATGAATTAAGATTAATCACACAATTGATTTTGTCCACTCTTTGACATTAAGTGTGGATGTTTACCTGGAAGGTGTGTTGTTATACGTCAGTGATCAGGTCAATCGGCACACGCCATGAAAAAATATTTGTATGAATTGTACAGTAAATTAAATCCTGTATTCATAGATTATATTTCCTTGAAATATATTGATTATGTAGAACTGTCCTTTTGCAGTTTCGCTGAAATACATTTTGTATGACAAGAGCTAATGATTATTCCATGAAAAGATCAAGGCTCCAACATATTATTTACAATCACTATGATCATTATGCTTTTTTTTTCATGGCATTATGTATGTGCAACCTGTAACTGTACAACACTAATAGCATTTAAATTCTCATAGTATCTAATATAGACATTAGCAAATAGAATATACCTGCAATACATTACACAGTGCTATGGATTAGATTCATTAAACATGTTTATTTACAAATAGCATCCTTGAATACATTTGGATCAAATTTTGACATTTTACATTATTGTTGAATTCAATTAAATTTACTTCAAACACACAGACAATATTGTGTTGTTGTTGTTTGTTTTGTTTTTACAAATTATGCCTTAATTTTTCTTCAGTTTATTAAGAGGGAAAATGTCAAATATGATGGTAGAAAAAAACAAAACAAAATCAACAGCAAAAAAAATGCTTCAAAAAGAGAAAATTATTTCACCTATTTTTTGGAATAATCGAGTTGTCAGAGTTAAATCTGGTGTTGCTACATGAAACATTTAGAGGATTTTTTACAAATACGTGATAAAAAAAGATGGGGTTGACTGCTTCACGCGCAATTATTACAAAACAATACGGTTTATTGGGATCATATTCAAAATAAACAATTAATACTCAAACAGTTCAACACATAGAAAAAAGGGAGAGTGAAGAAGCCAAACTTACTTGATCCAAATCATGTTCAATAAATATGAAGTGTTTGACACGATATTAAGTACAGTTCTTCTCCTTTGTTGTATTTTGAAAACACCATATGCTTATACTGTTTCTCTAACTGATACATATTTGATATTATTTCAAGCCTTTTTTTTAATTACATACTTTGATTCCACATACAAATACATACAATGTTGTGTTGTGCATACAAATGTTTTAGAGTATGTTTAGATCTCAACTTGTTTTTCTCCCCTTTTGATGAGAAAAAATACTTTTTCTGCTAGCCTCTTTTGGCAACTTAAGGTTGTTTATTACTTATAGCTTGCACATATTATACATTTTTTATATTATCACTCTTATTGTATCTTCTTCAAGCTACAGATCCCTTTGATTAAAAAAGTAAGATTAATTACATTTTATACATCATAAATTGAGTAAAATGTAAATGAATGGTGGAATTTTGCTATTTCATACAACATCTAAATAAATGCTTTATTCATCTGTACCTACATATTTCCTAAAAAAACTATTTTATCCTCAACTCATGACAGTAGAATATATAAATATAAATAAATAGATAATATAAATGTTGTGTAATGCACCAGGAGTTTATGACGCCACATTTCTTCACTTAACACAAAAAGAATAATCAAATAAAAACACATTCTTTACAGTCTTTTTTTAATTTTTTTATGACAAAAATCAAAACAAAGCAGTGTGAAAATGATCAGATAAAATTCCATAAATATGTGCATACACATACATATTATTATGTTATTATATCGTATTGCATTTTGATTACAACTAAATATCTCAAATAGAAAAAAGTTGTTCTTGTATTCTTACTTCAAGTTGAGGTTTTTTCAGAAAGTTCAATACATTGTGTAAATAAATTGACAATTACTATAACAATAATAACAATAAGTTTGCAATACTAGCAGGGTATTACACACAAAAGAAGACCAACTTTGAAATACTAGTACTCACAGCGTATTTTGAAGTATCCATATTTTTGCTTCGGTCACAGAAGTTTTTGTTGGTAAAATGAAGAAACATTTGTGAGTTAGAGGCAAGAAGAAGAAGTTTAGACTGCTGTTTTTTGTGTTGTTAGTTGAATGAATACGAGCTTGATGTGACTCAGAAGTACTGACTCACTCTTGATCATCGCGTCCGAGATGAGTCGCCCGCCATTTCTAAAAACCCTTTGTCTACTACTTTTTTCTTCTTTCTCTTCTTTTCTAACTCTTAATTCTGTAAAAACATCATCACTTAAAGCTACTGTATTGTGTGGAAAAGTGAAGTATGTATATACGGTGTATAAATGTACATGTATATATGTTTGTTTGTTGGCCAGCAGCATGTTCTCAAAATCAAATCAAACAAAAAATTTAAAAAATGTAAATGTTGAAAAGAGCAAAAATATGTAATATAATGACAAAAACATTACATTTCAATATTAATAAATAATAATAATGATACGCTTTGTCACCTTTAGCACAGGCTGAACATTTTTAGTTATTTATATATAGACATGTATATATATGTATGTGTGTGTGTGTATATACAGGTAAAAGCCAGTAAATTAGAATATTTTGAAAAACTTGATTTATTTCAGTAATTGCATTCAAAAGGTGTAACTTGTACATTATATTTATTCATTGCACACAGACTGATGCATTCAAATGTTTATTTCATTTAATTTTGATGATTTGAAGTGGCAACAAATGAAAATCCAAAATTCCGTGTGTCACAAAATTAGAATATTACTTAAGGCTAATACAAAAAAGGGATTTTTAGAAATGTTGGCCAACTGAAAAGTATGAAAATGAAAAATATGAGCATGTACAATACTCAATACTTGGTTGGAGCTCCTTTTGCCTCAATTACTGCGTTAATGCGGCGTGGCATGGAGTCGATGAGTTTCTGGCACTGCTCAGGTGTTATGAGAGCCCAGGTTGCTCTGATAGTGGCCTTCAACTCTTCTGCGTTTTTGGGTCTGGCATTCTGCATCTTCCTTTTCACAATACCCCACAGATTTTCTATGGGGCTAAGGTCAGGGGAGTTGGCGGGCCAATTTAGAACAGAAATACCATGGTCCGTAAACCAGGCACGGGTAGATTTTGCGCTGTGTGCAGGCGCCAAGTCCTGTTGGAACTTGAAATCTCCATCTCCATAGAGCAGGTCAGCAGCAGGAAGCATGGAGTGCTCTAAAACTTGCTGGTAGACGGCTGCGTTGACCCTGGATCTCAGGAAACAGAGTGGACCGACACCAGCAGATGACATGGCACCCCAAACCATCACTGATGGTGGAAACTTTACACTAGACTTCAGGCAACGTGGATCCTGTGCCTCTCCTGTCTTCCTCCAGACTCTGGGACCTCGATTTCCAAAGGAAATGCAAAATTTGCATGGTTGTGTGAAGGTTTAAAAATAATTTTAAACCTTTGTATGCACATACAACACTTAAAACTTTTAGCATATCAGTATGTAAAATAAAAATTACGGAATGGATTAAGTGAAGAAGTTAAAAATTGAACTGATATGATCCTGTTTAAGAGATTGTTCAAAATATTTGTGCTTACAGAGTACAAAGAAAAATAATGATGAGAGATACTTTCAACCTTATTAAAAATAAGATATTCTTCATCTCAGTATGTTAATAACGACTAAATTAATTACATATTACAAAACTGTTGTGTTTCTGTCTCTGTCTGGGCTGTCCATCTAATCTAAAAGACCTTTTGCTTTCTCAAGAAAATAACGTTTGGTTTTTGTCAGTAAAAATCGTAAACGTATAATGTTTCAATCAACAACAATTAAACCTTAAACCAACCATTTGGTGTGTGTGTGCATATGTGTGTGTGCGTATGTGTGTGTGTGTGTGTGTGTGTGTGTGTGTGTGTGTGTGTGAGTGTGTGTGTGTGTGTGTGTGTGTGTGTGTGTGTGTGTGTGTGTGTGTGTGTGTGCGTGTGTGCGTGTGTGCGTGCGTGCGTGCGTGCGTGCGTGTGTGCGTGTGCGTGTGTATGTGTTTGTGTACTCAAAGGATCTGGTTTCTGGCTGGGATGACCTCTGACATTAAATCTGTCTCTGTCTCTTTTAGACGATCGTAAATGTATAAATTTCAATCCGTGCACATTCCGACCAAAATAATACATCATGTTGGATATAAAAAAAACATACAAACCGTTTATTTATTAAGTCAAAAATATTAAAGTTCTATAATTTGGTAAAATTGCAAACACCTAAAAGTATGCACAAAGCAAATTATAACCTGTCATCCGAGAACGTACAATGGTCACACCACGCACATTAACATATGGAATGTAGCCCATGTCAGCTCATCAAGTGTCTGTCGCAGTGGGGAGGGAATGGCACAAAATCTTGCAATTTGGTCAAAAACAGTAAATTAGCTCCGCTTCTTCATACTTCTTCTCGGACATGTGCGAGTGTTAATCTGTGATGTACTTTAATAAAATGCTTAGCTTATTAAAAATAAACTGTGCAAAACAACAATAATAAACAATACAAACTTTCCTTAATGTTAAAACATGAAACAAACATGGAGGCATTACAACAAGTTTATGTAAATTAGAAATGTTAAAAAATAAAATCATATCACAGTTATTGTGACCAAAATATCACGGTTATCATCAATCGTCAAATGTGCTCAAAAATAACTAATACCTTAAAATATTTTAACAAAGTGTTATTTAAAATAAACACATGTATAAAACATTAGCAACATACCTATATAATATACTTTCTTTAGCAAAACAAACATTATAAATATTGTTCTACTATTATATGAGTTTTAAAATATGTTTTTTCTTTATATGTTTTAATTTGTAAATGTTTTAGAGCGTTTATTGTTAGAGGCAAAACGCTTGTTGTTTGTAAGACGTTAATGTGTTTTGTATTCCTAATGGATTCCTGAAGCTGTCTAACTACGGTGAGAAAATGTTGAGTCAGAAAAAAAAAGAAAAAAAGCCTTTAGTCAAAGTCTGCCGCCTAATTTTGTTTATATACATATGTGCGGTTTTCTTAACACATCAAGAAAGCTTTGGTGTTGTTTTGTTTGTATTTATTGCCGCTATTTTGACCGTCCTCAAAACATTGATTACTAGTTTTTTTATCAGCACTTTTCATTGCTATAAAATGGACAAAACTTTAAGAGTTATTAGTATTCATGTAACAACGTAATAAACAGCACATTTACGGTATGAATAAATATTTCCAAACAAAGTTACCATCTTTATTGTTCGTTGGCATTAGGGATGTAACAATAAAGTATGGAAAAATATGAAGGACTTTAACCGCATGTGGCGCTCTCGTTTTCGCACGCCACTCTCACGCTCACACTCGGAAACAACCCCCACCTCTGGAATCAGACCCCGCCTACTTCTCTGCGCGCGAAATTCATTTGTGCAAAAGACGGGTTAGTGTGAGGAGCTCCTCAAAACTCCGGAGCTTTAAGGAAGAACGTACAGAAAGCAAAAAGAACTTACAGCGGGAGCATGTAAGACCCTCGCCGTCTTTTTCGATGATGTTGTCCGTGAGCAAGCCTTCGACGGCGGCCTCGTCTGGACTCTCTGGCGTAAGAAAAGCCTCCTTTCCACCCGGAGCAAAAAGGGAACATTTGTAAGTAAATATATATATATATATATATATATATATATATTGTATATTGTATGTTTTTTTTCTTCTAAAATGAAAATCATTTGACTCGTCAGATATATTAAAGTTCTATAATTTGGTAAAATTGCAAACAGCTAAAAGTATGCACAAAGCAAATTATAACCTGTCATCCGAGAACGTACAACAATTATTCTCAACAACAACAAAAAAAAAAGGAAAAATATAACCTTAAAAAAAAAAAAAGTGTGCGTGTGTGTGTGTGTGTGTGAGTGATTCGTGTGTGATTCGTGTGTGTGTGTGTGTGTGTGTGTGAGCACATGCTGTTTATTACGCGCGTGATTTTTGAACATTTTGACGACTTTTGACCACTTTTCCAACTTTTCTCCACCACTCCTCCCTTTGTTGGGGTTCACAAGGCAGGCTGCGGGACTCGTGGGACTGGAACCCTGAGAGGTATTTTGGATAAAATTGGAACTTTTTACCATTTTTGACTGTCTTATCTCCTCTTCTTCCACACCTTCCTGTGCGCCATTGTTGTGTGTATGTACGTGTGTGTGTGTGTGTGTGTGTGTGTGTGTGTGTGTGTGTGTGTGTGTGTGTGTGTGTGTGTGTGTGTGTGTGTGTGTGTGTGTGTGTGTGTGTGTGTGTGCGTGAGTACAATTTCACTAATCGGGCTTTCGACTCTTCTCTCTTTCAGCTGAAACAAGCAAATATCTCCTGTCTGATATTTGAAAACATATCCAAAAGATCCAACCATTCCGTAAGCATCCAAGCACCATTTCTCACGCAAAGACTCGGTTGGAGGAATTTGAGTGCGTTTCAAAAAAACTCTACTTTTGCGAGGAGCGGCCAGGTAAGTTTTATTATTTTTATAAATGGAAACTGGCGTTTCACTAATCACGGCTGCTGAAACAAAGGGTTTCTCCATCTTTTCCATTTCCTCTTGGCGCTCGTACTAACAAATACTTTGTTATAACCAAACCCATTCACATATATATGTGTGTGTGTGTGTGTGTGTGTGTGTGTGTGTGTGTGTGTGTGTGTGTGTGTGTGTGTGTGTGTGTGTGTGTGTGTGTGTGTGTGTGAGCACATGCTGTTTATTACGCGTGTGATTTTTGAACATTTTGACGACTTTTGACCACTTTTCCAACTTTTCTCCACCACTCCTCCCTTTGTTGGGGTTCACAAGGCCGGCTGCGGGACTCGTGGGACTCCTCATACCCCCCTCCCTCTGACCTTTCCATAACCCCACCACCTCTTCTAGGGTCATCAATCATTTCTGACACAAGGTGTATCACGGTCATTAATCATTTCTGACACAAGGTGTATCCCCCCTCCTCCCCCTCCCTCTGACCTTTCCATAACCCCACCCCCCTTTGACCTTTTGACCCCAAGGTCATTAATCATTTTTGACAGCTAGGTCATTAATCATTTTTGACAGCTAGGTCATTAATCATTTTTGACAGCTAGGTCGTAAATCATTTTTGACAGCTAGGTCGTAAATCATTTTTGACAGCTAGGTCGTAAATCATTTTTGTCATAAGGTAGGGACTTAACCTTTTTTCAGGTAGCGAAAACGAAATTGAAGAAGAAACTGAAGCTATTGAGCCCTATCGGTTTGAACCGTATGCAAGCGAAACCGACGAAAACGACACGACAGCCAGCGACACGGGAGAAAGCGAGGACGAATTCGGCGATCGCCTTCTAACCAACGATTGTTATGTGTTTGTTTGGCATTAAAGGAAACTAACAACTATGAACTATGTTTACAGCATATGAAATACATTTGGCAACAACATGCACTTTGAGAGTGCAGACAGCCCAGTTTTCATCAATTAATATATTCTGTAGACATACCCTCATCCGCTCTCTTTTCCTGAAAGCTGATCCGTCCAGTCCAGTTGGAAATGCATCTGCTTTGAGTGTCGCAGGATATCCACACATTCTTGCCATCTCTGTCGTAGCATAGCTTTCGTCGGTAAAGTGTGCGGAACAAACGTCCAATTTCTTGCCACTTTCGCATCTTTGGGCCACTGGTGCAACTTGAATTCGTCCCTGTTCGTGTTGTTACACCCTCCGACAACACCCCGACGAGGCATGATGTCTCCAAGGTACGGAAAACAGTCGAAAAAACGGAAAATAACAGAGCTGATTTGACTCGGTGTTTGTAATGTGTTTGAGAAAATGGCGGATTGCTTCCCAATGTGACGTCACGTTGTGACGTCATCGCTCCAAGAGCGAATAATAGAAGGGCGTTTAATTCGCCAAAATTCACCCATTTAGAGTTCGGAAATCGGTTAAAAAAAAATATGGTCTTTTTTCTGCAACATCAAGGTATATATTGACGCTTACATAGGTCTGGTGATAATGTTCCCCTTTAAATCTACTGTCTTCCGCCTGCTCCGCGGTTGAGGTCTTCACCGTATCCCTGGCTAGGGGGCAGTCAGGTACTAGGCCTTTCCCAAGGGCCACCTGGGGTAACAGTAGTAAAGGGGTTAACTTCCTAGTGCCCCAAGACTCCATAGAGGAGCCTCCACTGACGGATGCACTTTAACGTCATGTCCAGGACACTGTTGACTAAATATTGCAGCCATGTCCACACCACCATAGATACTTTCAATAAAACAATGTGGAGTGTAAGCGGTAGAAAATGGATGGATGGATGGAGTGTAGTGTTCCCAACAGTCTGTGTCTACACACAACCACATCTACTTCAGCCTCATGCACCTTTGGGAAAAACAGCATCACTGTCATGTACTACACCAGGGTTCGGCAACCCTTCGCACCGCCCCGTGGCTCCCTTCAGCTTTTTTCAAAAATGTATATTAACGGAAAAAGAGTAATATATATATTTTATGTTTTAATATGACAAACATAACACAAACTTTCCTAATTGTTAGAAAGTCCACTGTGTAACATGTTTGTGTTCATGCTTCACTGATGAGCGCCGTTTTGTCCTACAAATTTCAGCGGTCCTTGAACGCACCGTAGTTGTGTGGACTGTGACGCAACAGTTTGTTTACATGTACAACTTTCTCCGACGCTGCCACAGAAAGACGTGTTTAATGCCACTCCTTCTTTGTCTCATTTTGTCCACCAAATGTTTTATACTGTGTGTGAATGCACAAAGATGAGCTTTGTTGATGTTATTGACTTGTTGGAGTGCTAATCAGGCATATTTGGTCACTGCATGACTGCAAGCTCATCCATGCTAACATGCTATTTAGGCTAGCTGTATGTACATATTGCATCAATATGCCTCGTTTGTAGGTATATTTGAGCTCTTTTAATTTCCTTTACTTATGTCCTCTGTGTATTTAATTTATATTTGCATGTCTCATGACACATTATCTGTATGTAATATTGGCTGCATTTCTAATTGTTGTTTGTGTGCCATGTTGTTCCAGACCACAGCAAACGTTACCCAGCTCGCAAAGATTGTAATACATTTATTAGTATACGACGTTTCCTTTAACTTGGACACACACATCTATACCTTTGGCCATTCTAAGTCAGTCATTTCCAGGAGTTATCTCACCCTCTGAGAGGTTTTACTAATGTTTTCCAATGTTGTAAAAATGTGTAGAATAATTATTACATTTCAACATTTCTATCAAAGAAGATTTGCATCAAAATGACACATTTTGATAGTAGGCTAATATAGACACTTACATCATGTGTTGTCTTCATTATAACACTTATATAAGACTTTTAAAGTAGTTTTGATAGTAGGCTAATATAGACACATCCTGTGTTGTCTTCATTATAGCACTTACATAAGACTTTTAAAGTAATTTTGATAGTAGGCTAATATAACTAATATAGACACTTACATCATGTGTTGTCTTCATTATAACACTTATATAAGACTTTTAAAAGTAATTTTGATAGTAGGCTAATATAACTAATATAATGTGAAGTGAAGTGAATTATATTTATATAGCGCTTTTCTCTAGTGATTCAAAGCGCTATACATAGTGAAACCTAATATCTAAGTTACATTTAAACCAGTGTGGGTGGCACTGGGAGCAGGTGGGTAAAGTGTCTTGCCCAAGGACACAACGGCAGTGACTAGGATGACGAAAGCGGGAATCGAACCTGGAACCCTCAAGTTGCTGGCATGGCCACTCTACCAACCGAGCTATGCCGCCCCAATATAGACACTTACATCATGTGTTGTCTTCATTATAACACTTATATAAGACTTTTAAAGTCATTTTGATAGTAGGCTAATATAGACACATCGTGTGTTGCCTTCATTATAAGAATTATATAAGACTTAATTTTTTGCGGCTCTAGACAGATTAGTTTTTTTGTATTTTTGATCTAATGTGGATCTTTCAACATTTGGGTTGCCGCCCCCTGTACTAGATGTACAATGGCATGTACATTATCTTTCAAATCAGCCCACATGATGTAAATATAGCTGCATAAGGTGATTCTTTCAGGTACTCGAGATGTTCCGCAGTGTTTACTTTATCACATGCTTAGGCCAGATCTCGTAAAAGTCTGCGCTATTCCGCTGCACGGTGGAGTCCCAACAGAACAACTGTGGATATTGCCGGTGGCGATACTGTTCCGTGACGTTCTGCATCAGACTCCTCTGACCCCAATCGTCAAATGATTGACTATTTGAAGAGAGCTGTAGACAAAAGTTTGCGTGTGGACAAGATAATACGTCTTTCAAGTATACGTAGGCTTAGTCTTAGTCTGCATGTATTTTCACAGGAACATTACTACGATCCAGAGAGTGGATCAGGATACCTGGCGTGGCGGTTGAAGACCATTCAAAGAAAAACTGCAGAGGGAAGAAGTGTCTCGGTTGAGAAAACTCCCAAAAGTAAGTTTACATATGATGTGGATGGACTTTGTAGCCACAGAGGAGGACAAGTGTGCCTTCTCTGAAGATGGTGGGCCGGGCAAAGATCGGTCAAGACTCTTCACCATGGACACGGTCCTGCCATACCAGGAAGTGGAAGCAGCTGTGGAGGTTCTAAAGCACACTTCTGATGAAGGCACTATTCGCGAAAAGATGAAAGCCACCTTCATTTATCGTCGTTCAATGGTGAAAGACGACAAGAAGTCCGCAGAGGTCTTCTCAGTCTTCCCGCGGTATCTGGACACACCAGGACTGGTAAAGGTTCATTGGAGTATTCCATGCATCATACGGTCCACCTCATCACTCTGCACTTTTATCTTTGCCATTCCAGATTGAACAAGACTTCCGACTCCTGTTTGGCGAGGTCACCGCCAACAAACTCTTGGAGACGTGGTCCAACGGTCTCAAAGCAAAAATTGTGAGGGAAAGCCATGGACTGGTACCCACCACAGAGGTTTTGGAGTTGATGTGCAATGCCAAGTCAGGCGCTGACACGGAGAATGGTATGACTGTTTACAAGCAGCCATGGTGATTCTATGACATGGAGAATGGCATGACAGTTTACAAGCAGCCATGGTGATTCTATGATTGTTGGTCCCTAGGCTGGGACAGTGACATGTCTGCTGTCTTGCTGCTGCTACATCTCCTGCCACCATCTGCACAAGGACGCAAGAGACCAGGAAAGATGTCTGCATCCCAAGCGGCTGATAACCTCGTCAAATTCCTCAAGGTACGTCGGTAAGAATATACTTTCCCCTAGGGCTGGGCCATTACATGATCCTGATCGCGATTCATTTCAGTTCCATCACAGCGATCAGCTGCTTCCATTAATTACCTCCATCAAACATGGCGGGAATGTCTGTGAGAAGTTACCGCAGTTGTACACAGTAGTACATAGTACATAGTAGTGAACAGTAGTAAACACAGTAGTACACAGTAGTAAATAGTAAAACACAGTAGTACACAGTAGTGAACAGTAGTAAACAGTAGTACACAATAGTAAACAGAGTAGTACACAGTAGTACACAGTAGTAAATAGTAATACACTGTAGTACACAGTAGTGGACAGTAGTGAACAGAGTAGTACACAGTAGTAAACAGAGTAGTACACCGTAGTACACAGTAGTAAACAGTAGTGAACAGAGTAGTACACAGTAGTGAACAGAGTAGTACAAAGTAGTGAACAGTAGTAAATAGTAATACACAGTAGTACACAGTAGTGAACAGTAATAAACAGTAGTGAACAGAGTAGTAAACAATAGTGAACAGAGTAGTACACAGTAGTAAACAGAGTAGTACACAGTAGTAAACAGTAGTGAACAGTAGTAAATAGTAATACACAGTAGTGAACAGAGTAGTGCACAGAGTAGTACACAGTAGGGGAGCAATGGTGCTCGGTTTAATCCTGCATGCAACGATCCGCCGTTGTGCTGTGAATGTGTGTGTGTGTTTGATCATGTTTGTGTGTGTGTGTGATTGTGTGCCCCCCTTGTCCCCTCACCAGGACACGGCCATGCACCTGGCCGGAGACCTGCCTGTGGCCCCCAGAGTAGTAGTAAATACAAACCCCGTTTTCATATGAGTTGGGAAATTGTGTTAGATGTAAATATAAACGGAATACAATGATTTGCAAATCCTTTTCAACCCATATTCAATTGAATGCACTACAAAGACAAGATTTTTGATGTTCAAACTCATAAACTTAATTTTTTTTTTGCAAATAATAATTAACTTAGAATTTCATGGCTGCAACACGTGCCAAAGTAGTTGGGAAAGGGCATGTTCACCACTGTGTTACATCACCTTTTCTTTTAACAACACTCAATAAACGATTGGGAACTGAGGAAACTAATTGTTGAAGCTTTGAAAGTGGAATTATTTCCCATTCTTGTTTTATGTAGAGCTTCAGTCGTTCAACAGTCCGGGGTCTCCGCTGTCGTATTTTACGCTTCATAATGCGCCACACATTTTCGATGTTAGACAGGTCTGGACTGCAGGCGGGCCAGGAAAGTACCCGCACTCTTTTTTTACGAAGCCACGCTGTTGTAACACGTGCTGAATGTGGCTTGGCATTGTCTTGCTGAAATAAGCAGGGGCGTCCATGAAAAAGACGGCGCTTGGATGGCAGCATATGTTGTTCCAAAATCTGTATGTACCTTTCAGCATTAATGGTGCTTTCACAGATGTGTAAGTTACCCATGCCTTGGGCACTAATGCACCCCCATACCATCACAGATGCTGGCTTTTGAACTTTGCGTCGATAACAGTCTGGATGGTTCGCTTCCCCTTTGGTCCGGATGACACGATGTCGAATATTTCCAAAAACAATTTGAAATGTGCACTCGTCAGACCACAGAACACTTTTCCACTTTGCATGAGTCCATCTTAGATTATCTCAGGCCCAGAGAAGCCGGCGGAGTTTCTGGATGTTGTTGATAAATGGCTTTCGCTTTGCATAGTAGAGCTTTAACTTGCACTTACAGATGTAGCGACCAACTGTATTTAGTGACAGTGGTTTTCTGAAGTGTTCCTGAGCCCATGTGGTGATATCCTTTAGAGATTGATGTCGGTTTTTGATACAGTGCCGTTTGAGGGATCGAAGGTCACGGTCATTCAATGTTGGTTTCCGGCCATGCCGTTTACGTGGAGTGATTTCTCCAGATTCTCTGAACCTTTTGATGATATTATGGACCGTAGATGTTGAAATCCCTAAATTTCTTGGAATTGCACTTTGAGAAACGTTGTTCTTAAACTGTTTGACTATTTGCTCACGCAGTTGTGGACAAAGGGGTGTACCTCGCCCCATCCTTTCTTGTGAAAGACTGAGCATTTTTTGGGAAGCTGTTTTTATACCCAATCATGGCACCCACCTGTTCCCAATTAGCCTGCACACCTGTGGGATGTTCCAAATAAGTGTATGATGAGCATTCCTCAACTTTATCAGTATTTATTGCCACCTTTCCCAACTTCTTTGTCACGTGTTGCTGGCATCAGATTCTAAAGTTAATGATTATTTGCAAAAAAAAAAAAAAAGTTTATCAGTTTGAACATCAAATATGTTGTCTTTGTAGCATTTTCAACTGAATATGGGTTGAAAATGATTTGCAAATCATTGTATTCCGTTTATATTTACATTTAACACAATTTCCCAACTCATATGGAAACGGGGTTTGTAGTAGCGATGGTACTCATTATAATCCTGTGGCCCCCAGAGTAGTAGTAAATAGTAACGATGGTACTCCGTATAATCCTGTGGCCCCCCAGAGTAGTAAATAGTAACAATGGTACTCAGTATAATCCTGTGGCCCCCATAGTAGTAGTAAATAGTAGCGATGGTACTCAGTATATAATCCTGCAGGGGACATAGTGACTTAATAAAAACAATTAAAAAAAGGTGATATTAATGGTGATGGAATGATATCAAAAATTAATAGTGATGATGTGTTCTTGTCGTACTGTCCTTCATCTTCATTGGCAAGTTGATGTTGTTCACTAAGTCCTGCTGTTGTAGGAATGCAGCAGTCCACAGCAGCATCTGGACTACACCACCCACACCTGTCAGCCATACCTTCTAGTCCAGGGACCGACCAGGAGCAGAATCCAGTCTGCCTTCATCGTGATGGACAACCACGCTCTGCCATCCAAGGCTGCGGGTTCATTAGCAGCTCTCGATGAGCTCTTTAAGGCCTACTATGTCTTTGGCAGGTCCTACACTTCTTCCCTCACCAACTTCTGGACTTTTCTGCAAACCACCATTTATAACATTGACGTGGGGGAAACCAAGGAGAGTCCCCGGGTTGCAGAACTGCGAGCAAGAATGATGCGCTAGTATCGCAGCCAAGAATGATGCGCTAGTATCGCAGCCAATAATGATGCGCTAGTAGCGCAGTCAAGAATGATGCGCTAGTATCACAGCCTAGAATGATGCCCTAGTATCGCAGCCTGGAATGATGCGCTAGTATCACAGCCAAGAATGATGCGCTAGTATCGCAGCCACGAATGATGCGCTAGCTAAGAATGATGCGCTAGTATCGCAGCCACGAATGATGCGCTAGTATCGCAGTCAAGAATGATGCGCTAGTATCGCAGTTAAGAATTATGCGCTAGTATCGCAGCCACGAATGATGCGCTAGTATCGCAGCCAAGAATGATGCGCTAGTATCGCAGCCATGACACCTTTTCTTGGTCCAAGTCTCCTTTCACTGGCCGCCCATAAAGGCAAGTATAGTGATGATAAACAAACCATATGGAAGTGGTTTAGAGTTTCTAGGTCACATAAATAAAAACCTCTTGATAAGTTGATTGGCAACACTAAATTGGCCCTAGTGTGTGGATGTGAGTGTGAATGTTGTCTGTCTATCTGTGTTGGCCCTGCGATGAGGTGGTGACTTGTCCAGGGTGTACCCCGCCTTCCGCCCGATTGTAGCTGAGATAGGCTCCAGCGCCCCCCCGCGACCCCAAAGGGAATAAGCGGTAGAAAATGGATGGATGGATGGATGATTAAAAATGTCAAAAATCGTAAGAAAAAAAAAAAAAGACAAAATGGAAAAATCAACAGTTTAGTGAAGATAAACAAACCATATGGAAGTGGTTTAGGGTTTAGCGGTCACATGACTAAAAAGCTATTGACAATTACAATTTTCAAAAATGTAAAAAAATGTTCAAAAAAGAAAATGACAAAGTGAAAAAACAAAACAAAGCCAAGTAATGATGAACTTTTTAAAAAGTGCTTTATGGTTTCTCGGTCACATGACTAAAAACCTATTGACAATTAACATTCGAAAATGTTATCTTTGTGCCTTGAATACAGAATGTTGCCGTCAGTCAGTCAGTCAGTCAGCGACCACGTCATTCTTGCTTGTATGTAAATGTTGCATATTAAAAATAAAGGTTTATAAAAATAAATAAATAAAAAATAATCAACAAGACAGACATTCATTTTCCCTCAGTGACCGATGGGGGCAAAGGTGGCGCACTGCGTGAGAAATCAGCGAGAGCAGCAGCAGCAGCAGAAGAAGAAAGGACTTAGTAGCGACCAATCAAATGAGCTCCGGGGAGCAAAGGGGCGTGGTCATCCCTGCCCTGTGCTCGGCTTTCTAAACTCCCCTCCCGCGGCAGGTAATAGAAAATAAATGTGTTTGTGCATCCATAATATACTTAATTTACTAAATATACTTCACCTCGGTGGAAGACCAAAAACTGAAATGTCCACGCTGGTCGCAGCTCGGGCAAGATCCTCTGACGAGCCCTCCCCCCTTTTTTTAACCGCAGGAACTTACCTGCGGGATGAAAAAACCCTCACCGAAAACTGAATAAAGTTCCAGAGGAAGGTGAGCTCACAATCCTTACATCTGCCGTCATTCACACACCAACATGGCGAACCTCAACCCGCCGCTGCAGGCCCTTCAGAAGCGACTTATGAAAGACATGACTGCGCCGATAGTCAAGTTCTTCCAAGGCGTGGAGGGTTACCAGGGTGAGGTCATCCGCCGTTACCAAGAGGAGAACCGCCGTTACCAAGAGAAGAACCACCGTTACCAAGAGGAGAACCACCGTTACCAAGAGGAGAACCTTCGTTACCAAGAGGAGAACCGCCGTTACCAAGAGGAGAACCGCCGACACCAAGAGGCGATCCGCCAATACCAAGAGGAGGACCGCCAACACCAAGAGCAGAACCGCCGACACCAAGAGGAGAACGGCTGTTACCAAGAGGAGATCCGCCATTACCAAGAGGAGGACCTCCGACACCAAGAGGAGAACCGCCGTTACCAAGAGGAGAACAGGCCGTTACCAAGAGGAGAACCGCCGTTACCAAGAGGAGATCCGCCATTACCAAGAGGAGGACCGCCGACACCAAGAGGAGGACCGCCGTTACCAAGAGGAGGACCGCCGTTACCAAGAGGAGAACCGCCATTACCAAGAGGAGAACCGACGTTATCAAGAGGAGATCCGCCATTACCAAGAGGAGAACCGCCGACACCAAGAGGCGATCCGCCATTACCAAGAGGAGAACCACCGTTACCAAGAGGAGAACCGCCGACACCAAGAGGAGAACGGCCGTTACCAAGAGGAGATCCGCCATTACCAAGAGGAGGACCTCCGACACCAAGAGGAGAACCGCCGTTACCAAGAGGAGAACAGGCCGTTACCAAGAGGAGAACCGCCGTTACCAAGAGGAGATCCGCCATTACCAAGAGGAGGACCGCCGACACCAAGAGGAGGACCGCCGTTACCAAGAGGAGGACCGCAGTTACCAAGAGGAGAACCGCCATTACCAAGAGGAGAACCGACGTTATCAAGAGGAGATCCGCCATTACCAAGAGGAGAACCGCCGACACCAAGAGGCGATCCGCCATTACCAAGAGGAGAACCACCGTTACCAAGAGGAGAACCGCCGACACCAAGAGGAGAACGGCCGTTACCAAGAGGAGATCCGCCATTACCAAGAGGAGGACCTCCGACACCAAGAGGAGAACCGCCGTTACCAAGAGGAGAACAGGCCGTTACCAAGAGGAGAACCGCCGTTACCAAGAGGAGATCCGCCATTACCAAGAGGAGGACTGCCGACACCAAGAGGAGGACCGCCGTTACCAAGAGGAGAACCGACGTTACCAAGAGGAGAACCGCCATTACCAAGAGGAGAACCGACGTTATCAAGAGGAGATCCGCCATTACCAAGAGGAGGACCACCGACACCAAGAGGAGGACCGCCGACACCAAGAGGAGAACCGCCGTTACCGAGAGGACATCCACCATTACCGAGAGGAGAACCGCCGACACCAAGAGGAGAACCGACGTTACCAAGAGGAGATTCACCATTACCAAGAGGAGATCCGCCATTACCAAGAGGAGGACCGCCGACACCAAGAGGAGGACCGCCGACACCAAGAGGAGGACCGTCGACACCAAGAGGAGAACCACTGTTACCAAGAGGAGAACCGACGTTACCAAGAGGAGAACCGACGTTACCAAGAGGAGAACCGACGTTACCAAGAGGAGAACCGCCGCCAGCGCCGCCTCCTGAAGGGAGTGTGCAACTCGGAGATGAAAGGTTGGTGTTTTAGGCCATGTCTACTCTACATTAAGCTCCTTAAAGGAATAATTATTTAGCCTCAGCCCCGTACCAGCGTTTAAGGTTCCTCTCCTAGGAAATGTTTTTACACGGGTAAGTTGGCCGTATATTTTTTGACTCTCCGACTCTTAGCTCTGTGTGGACTCATCGATCATTTACAAACTGGGTTCGGAGAGGGAGTGACGTCAGAAAGACGGCGCCCCGCACAGGAAGTGATGTCACCAGTCAAATTATTTTTTATTTAGCCTTTATTTAACCAGGTAAAATCCCATTGAGATCAAAGATCTCTTTTCCAAGGGAGACCTGGCCAAGAGGGCGGCAGCAAGGTTACATTAAAAACAGTAAACAACACATAAAACATCAAATTTACAACATTAGAACTTGCTCAATAACACATGTGCATACAGACAAGGTAGACGGCAATCCTTTCATAGAAGCTTTAAACTCATTTAATGTAACAAGGGTTTGAAGTTGAAGATTCGATTGTATGTTATTCCAAGCCTTCGGTGCTGAAAACCCAAATGCTTTCTTGCCCAGTTCAGTTCTTACTTTGGGGACGACAAATTGCAGAACATTCATTGAACGAAGATTGTGACTTCCTTGTTTCTTTGTTAAAAGACAAGACAGATAAGATGGAGTGATACCCAGAATGGTTTTGTAGATGAACACATACCAATGATTGAGGCGTCGAGCACATAATGATGTCCAGTTAACCATTGAGTATAACACACAATGGTGAGTAAGGGGAGCACTGTTGGTGATGAATCTCAGTGCCCCGTGGTACACACTATCCAGCTTGTGGAGACAACCAGCAGTAGCATTCATGTACAACACATCTCCATAGTCAATAACAGGTAAAAATGTTGTTTCCACCAATTTCTGTTTCACAGTAAAAGAAAAGCAAGACTTGTTTCTATAATAAAATCCCAGTAAAAGTTTCAGTTTTTTTTTTTACAACATTATGAATGTGCTCCTTAAATCTCAAGTGGTCATCAATTAAAAATCCTAAATATTTAAAAAGAAGATACTAACACAATTTGTTGCCCATTTCTTGTTAAAATGTTCTCACACAGTGCTGACCTTACAGGTTTTGATGTGGTAAAGAACATACACTTTTGTTTCTCTGCATTTAAAACCAGTTGAAGATAGCAAAGTTGTTCTTGTACTCTGTCAAATGCATGTTGTAGATCAGGGGTGCTCATTACGTCGATCGCGAGCTACCGGTCGATCGTGGAGGGTGTGTCAGTCGATCACCAGCCAGGCATTGAAAAATAGTCCTAAAAATGAGCGATCATAAATCTTCACTATGACGTCACTTCCGTCACTTGATTGACATTCACGGCACCCGAGGGTCTTCTGAGATGACGCTGGCTGCTGCCAGCTCATTAAAATTACCGACTGGAAGGCGAGAAACACTTTATTTCAACAGACTCTGCCGCCATACCTGTCGTCAAAACTCCAAAGACCGACTGCACAGTTGCACAATAAAAGCTCTGCTTCATCCTGCTTGCGCTACCAAAATAAGAGTCTCAGAAAGCTGGCGTGCACAAGCTAGCAAGCTACGGACTGGAGTTTGCCAACAATGTATTTCTTGTAAAGTGTATACAAAGGAGTACGGAAGCTGGATAAATAAGATGCCAAAAAGCAACCACTTTCATGTGGTATTGGACAGAAAGGAGGACTTTTTTTCTCCTCCATTCGAAAATGCAGACCTTATCAGCACCTCTGTCTGATTCCTATCAATGCAAGTCATCAGAATCAGGTAATACACCGACTTATATTCTTGTCTTCATGAAATAAATAAATCTATATGCGTTAAACATGCTTGTATTATCATTAAACACCTTTAACTTATTAACAATATTAACTATATGTGTTAAACATGCTTGTATTATCATTAAACACCTTTAACTTGTTAACAATATTAATTATATGTGTTAAACATGCTTGTATTATCTTTAAACACCTTTAACTTGTTAACAATATTAACCATATGTGTTAAACATGCTTGCATTATCTTTAAACACCTTTAACTTGTTAACAATATGTGTTAAACATGCTTGCATTATCTTTAAACACCTTTAACTTGTTAACAATATTAACTATATGTGTTAAACATTCTTGTATTATCATTAAACACCTTTAACTTGTTAACAATATTAATTATATGTGTTAAACATGCTTGTATTATCATTAAACACCTTTAACTTGTTAACAATATTAACTATATGTGTTAAACATGCTTGTATTATCTTTAAACACCTTTAACTTATTACCAATATTAACTATAAGTGTTAAACATGCTTGTATTATCTTTAAACACCTTTAACTTGTTAACAATATTAACTATGTGTTAAACATTCTTGTATTATCATTAAACACCTTTAATTTATTAACAATATTAACTATGTGTGTTAAACATGCTTGCATTATCATTAAACATCTTTAACTTGTTAACAATATTAACTATATGTGTTAAACATGCTTGTATTATCATTAAACATCTTTAACTTGTTAACAATATTAACTATATGTGTTAAACATGCTTGCATTATCTTTAAACACCTTTAACTTATTAACAATATTAACTGTATGTGTTAAACATGCTTGTATTATCATTAAACACCTTTAACTTGTTAACAATATTAACTATATGTATTAAACATACTTGTATTTTCATTAAACACCTTTAATTTATTAACAATATTAACTATATGTGTTAAACATGCTTGTGTTATCATTAAACATCTTTAACTTGTTAACAAAAACATATATTTCATAAATAAGTAAATATAAATTATATATATGAATGAGGTAGATCCCCACGACTTGATCAATTGAAAAGTAGCTCGCCTGCAGGAAAAGTGTGAGCACCCCTGTTGTAGATATTTAAAGGCCTCAGCAGGAGTGGGTGCTGTGCAGTATATGACAGTATCATCAGCGTAGAAATGGAAAGTTGAGTTCGGAATATTCCGTCCAAGATTATTTATGTCAATAGTGAATAATAAGGGGCCCAACACAGAACCTTGAGGGACACCCTTTTTCACTTGCAGTATGTCCGAGGAGGAACCTTCTATTTGAACAGCCTGAGTTCTACTTGTGAGGTCATTTGCAAACCATCCAACTGCTTGCTGAGAAAAACCAATAGCTGAAAGACGTTTTAGATCAATCAAATTAGAACGGTATGGCATCAGAGGGTTGGTATTGGACTGGGTAAGACGCTACTTAACCAACGGAAAGCAATACGTGAAGATAGGCGAACACACTTCCACAGAGCTGAAGATATTTTGTGGTGTACCTCAGGGATCAATACTCGGACCAAAATTGTTCAATCTCTATATAAATGACATTTGTTAAGTTACAAAGGTCTTGAAGTCAGTATTATTTGCAGATGATACAACTGTGTTTAGTTCAGGAGACAACACACAGAAGATAATACAAATAATAACAAATTAAAAATATATCTTTGAATCTCAGTAAAAGTAAAATAATGATATTTGGTAACAGTAGAAGAGAAAGTCAAACACAAATACAAATAGACGGAGTAGACATTGAAAGGGTAAAAGAAAACACATTTTTGGGTGTAATAATAGATGATAAAATTGATTGGAAATCTCATGTAAAAATATACAACATAAAGTAGCAAGAAACACATCAATAATGAACAAAGCAAAACAAAAAATCACTTCATATTCTCTACTGCTCACTTGTGTTTAATATCTGAGTTACTGTGTAGAAATATGGGGAAATAACTACAAATGTGCACTTCATTTACTAACTGTGTTACAAAAAAGATCAATTAGAGCAGGGGTCCCCAAACTATGGCCCGCGGGCCGGATCCGGCCCCCAGCATCCAAAATCCGGCCCATCCATAAAATCCGGCCCACCAAGTTAAAAAAAAAGTTTATTTTATTTTATATATATATTTTTTAATCTTTCCTTTCTAATCCATTTTCTACCACTTGTTACTCTTGGTGTCTCCTAGCCGCTCAGGCAAATCATATTGTTTAAAAATTTAAATTTTCCCATCGATAACGTGACAATGTTAAATGTTGATGAACATCAATGTTAATTGATGTTAAATGACAAAACGGATTATAAAGACAATGTATATATGTATATATATATATATATATATATATATATATATATATATATATATATATATACATTTTTTTAACCCAATGCGGCCCCCGAATCAAAAAGTTTGGGGACCGCTGAATTAGAATAATACATAACATTGGACATAGAGAACATACAAACACTTTTTTTTATTAAATCACAATTATTGAAATTTAAAGATTTGGTGCATTTGCAAACATTTAAAATTATGTACAAAGCAAACTATAACCTGCTAGCCAAGAATGTAAAACAATTCTTCTCAACAAAAGAGGAGAAATATAACCTTAGAGGAAAATGTAATTTAAAACATTTGTATGCTCGTACAACACTTAAAACCTTTAGTATATCAGTATGTGGAATTAAATGATGGAATGGATTAAGTAAAGAAATCAAACAGAACAAGAATTATGATGAACATCTTGAACCCTTTTTTTGTTTTTGTTTAATTTGTTTTTATTGAGACAAAGATTATTTATGTATTTAATATGTGTTTACTTACTATGGTATATTATTTGTTTATTATTTATTTGTTCACTGTTCTATTACAGAGAACAAGGAAATAGGATGAAATTGTTATGGTATGAAAAAGGGGTAGGATTAAATAAGCTCTGCTTCTTCCTACTCCTTTTCGGACGTTCTGTAATGAAACAACTGGACATATGTGATTAATTACATTGCATTGTATGCATGTTCCAAATAAACTGAAACTGATCTGAACACAGTATGGGTTCAGTGTCGATACAGGCATAGGCGCCGATCCCAATGCCGAGCACCCACGTGGCATTGATGGCAAATTCTTTCTCACCACCAAGCAGAAACCGTGAATGCTCAGGCCTCTTCTACACTAAGCCGGCTAAGGTTATCCTGGGTAAATCCCACTTAACCTTATCCTTGTCCACATACACACACACAATGGTCGTTTAAGACCCCCTACTCATCTCCATCAGCCGGCGCAACGCGACCTAGTACGCATGCATGGAAAATGTGCACGTCATAGTCACCTCCAGTGTTGCTTTGTGTGCAAGTTGTTAAATTAAATGAAACTTATCTGAACAATATCCAATGTTGTGGTATTTCAATAAACTGGAATCCAGTGTGCTGTGGGGCCCTATTGTAGTGAATTACACCTGAGACATCATAAATTAATCACATCTTTATTAGACACGTGAAAGTAAACAATGTGATAAAGAATGTTTTACATCAATCAAACTAGGGATCTCGATATCTGGTCAGGACACTCCTCACTCTTTTACCTTCACCATCATTGTCCATTCCTTTTTGGTGACGTTGAGTCCGTGACATGCATGGCGGACAATAACTGATACAGTCTGATTTGCCAGTCCAAAAGCCTTCGCCGTTGTCCGTAGTCTTCACTCGACGGCCAGGTAATACACAGCACACGCTACCTTTTATTATCACATCCACGGTAGCCCGCATTCTCGTTGTCTCTCCTTCGACAAATGGACAAAGTTTTTCGGTTAGTAGAATCACAGCTGACCTGGACATTGGAAAGTTCTCTTGCCGTCTGAGAAGTGTTGTGTCCCAAATAGCTGTAATCGCTTTCTCTTAAGGTATTCATGTGTGATATCCACAAGCGTCTGTACATGTAGAAGAAGGAGAAACACGAGCATGTCTGGATGACTCGCCTTCATATTTCCAGTGGTTAGCTCCGAGTTACGAAACCGCTTTATTATGAAGCTGGCTGTGGCGCGTTCTTTCTGACGTCACTTCCTGTGTGGGGCGCGGTCTTTCTGGCGTCACTTCCTCTCGGAACTCAGTTTTTAAACGATCAATAAGTCCATAAAGCTAAGAGCCGGAGATTCAAGAAATACACGGCGCACTTACCCGTGTAAAAAATTGTCTGAGGAGGGGGACCTTAAACGCTGGTTTAGTGTGGCTGAAATGGGGATTAGGCTAAATAATTATTCCTTTAAGGGGTTATCCGGCTTAGTGTAGACATAGCCTCAGAAAAGTAGCGTCAGCTTTACCGCCCGTCCGAGCACCCACTGGCAGAAATGTAGATCGCCGCGTATGGATACAGGGAGTGAGTGTGCCATACGCTAACTGAGGCGTCCTTTACCCGTCACCACTAACACTGATCGGGATGTCATGACCGTTCTGACAGAAAATCACACGAAAGCCACATTTTAATGCAGATTATGAATTTCAAGGCTATGCTTTTGAACAGCCTGTTCAAGCTCAGGGGCCGGACATCGCATTGAGGACATTTTGTCAGAAAGTGCCTCCGCAGGTTGTATTCCTTTGAGAATGCGTTGACTTAATTGCAAAGCAAACATGTCGTCTTTCACACTGTCAGTTTGGTCATGTTGGTGTTTCCCCGTGTTCTGTGGTTTTTCCTATCCTGCGCTCTTATTTTGGTTTCTGTTTCCTGTCACTGCACCTCTGTCCTGAGCGCTGCCTCCCTCGCCTGTCTCTGATTGGCACTCCAGCAGGCCTCGAATTTTAAAGGCCTACTGAAATGCGATTTTCTTATTTAAACGGGGATAGCAGGTCCATTCTATGTGTCATACTTGATCATTTCGCGATATTGCCATATTTTTGCTGAAAGGATTTAGTAGAGAACATGGACAATAAAGTTCGCAACTTTTGGTCGCTGATAAAAAAGCCTTGCCTGTACCGGAAGTAGCAGACGAGTAGCGTGACGTCACAGGTTGTGGAGCTCCTCACATCTGCACATTGTTTACAATCATGGCCACCAGCAGCAAGAGCGATTCGGACCGAGAAAGCGACGATTTCCCCATTAATTTGAGCGAGGATGAAAGATTCGTGGATGAGGAAGGTGAGAGTGAAGGACTAGAGGGCAGTGGGAGCGATTCAGATAGGGAAGATGCTGTGAGAGGCGGGTGGGACCTGATATTCAGCTGGGAATGACTAAAACAGTAAATAAACACAAGACATATATATACTCTATTAGCCACAACACAACCAGGTTTATATTTAATATGCCACAAATTAATCCCGCATAACACACACCTCCCCCCTCCCGTCCATATAACCCGCCAATACAACTCAAACACCTGCACAACACACTCAATCCCACAGCCCAAAGTACCGTTCACCTCCCCAAAGTTCATACAGCACATATATTTCCCCAAAGTCCCCAAAGTTACGTACGTGACATGCACATAGCGGCACGCACGTACGGGCAAGCGATCAAATGTTTGGAAGCCGCAGCTGCATGTGTACTCACGGTACCGCATCTGCGCATCCAATTCAAAGTCCTCCTGGTAAGAGTCTCTGTTGTTTCAGTTCTCCACAGGCGAATGGTAAAGCTTGACTGTCATCTTTCGGGAATGTAAACAATGAAACACCGTCTGTGTTATCCGGCACAACAGTCAGGGGGTGCATTCTACGGCGGGGGTGCGTTATCCGGCACAACACCTGCCGCAATACACCGCTTCCCACCTACAGCGTTCTTCTTTGCTGTCTCCATTGTTCATTGAACAAATTGCAAAAGATTCACCAACACAGGTGTCCAGAATACTGTGGAATTTTGCGATGAAAACAGACGACTTAATAGCTGGCCACCATGCTGTCCCAAAATGTCCTCTACAATCCGTGACGTCACGCGCAGCCGTCATCATACTGAGACGTTTCCAGCAGGATATTTCGCGCAAAATTTAAAATTGCACTTTAGTAAGCTAACCCGGCCGCATTGGCATGTGTTGCAATGTTAAGATTTCATCATTGATATATAAACTATCAGACTGCGTGGTCGGTAGTAGTGGGTTTCAGTAGGCCTTTAACTTTTTAAGGTCAAGACAAGTGTTGCCTTAAAGGAGGGCTCATATTTTAGGGCACCAAGGCAAACATTATTTTCTTTCCAGACAGGGACTCCAGAGCATGCATGCATACATATACATCCATCCATTTTCTACCGCTTGTCCCTAGTTTTTTAAAATTCATTATTAATATAAACTCGTCAGCTTTTTGTCATTTAATGATGCCTTTATCTCTATTTTTACCTTTTGATAGAGGGAAGTATTTTTTGTAATTATTAATTTTTAAAGTTATATACATGTAGATCCATTAAGAGTTTGAGCAGAAATGTGTCGTATAGGAATTAACTACCGTATTGTTCGGACTATAAGTAGCAGTTTTTTCCATAGTTTGGCCGGGGGTGCGACTTATACTCTGGAGCGACATATGTGTGAAATTATCAACACATTACCGTAAAATATCAAATAATATTATTTAGCTCATTCACGTAAGGGACTAGACGTATAAGATTTCATCGGATTTAGCGATTAGGAGTGACAGATTGTTTGTTTGCTAAACGTATAGCATGTCCTATATGTTATAGTTATTTGAATGACTTTTACCATAATATGTTACGTTAACATACCAGGCACGTTCTCAGTTGGTTATTTATGCGTCATATAACGTACACTTATTCAGCCTGTTGTTCACTATTCTTTATTTATTTTAAATTGCCTTTCAAATGTCTATTCTTGGTGTTGGGTTTTATCAAATAAATTTCCCCAAAAAATGCGACTTATACTCCAGTGCGACTTATATATGTTTTTTTCCTTCTTTATTATGCATTTTCGTCCGGTGCGACTTATACTCCGGTGCGACTTGTACTCCGAAAAATACGGTATACACAATAAAACATTAACAAAATGATGTGTCACATGGTTTTTAAAGTAATACCTTCGTGACATGAAAAAAACCATGGCATTTACTTTTTGATATCAAAATACAACACAGAGCAGTTTGGCTAATGAAGATAAAGTCTAATAAACAAGATGTGTTCTTCTCCAACGCCCCCTTGTGGTACAGTACAACAGTTTGGCCAACAACAACAAAAAAAACAGGATTGACAGAGTGTTTCCTCACCTCATTAACTCAGTCACAGAAGCTGATGGACGCTGTGTATGTCAAAATGAAAGCAACATCATATAGTTTTTCTCATTCGCTGTTTACTTTTAGTGTCGAGACAAGTGTCTCCAATATTGTCCACACTTGTCTCCATCTAACAGCACTGCGCTCTTAAACACACGGCGGGAAGTGAGGGAAAATGACTGCAGCGTCCCGGAAGAGTTGGTGCTGCAAGGAATTCAGGGAATGTGTTCTGTTGTGTTTATGTTGTGTTGCGGTGCAAATATTCTCCCAAAATGTAATTGTCATTATTGTTTAGTGTGGTTTCACTATACGGCACAGGTTTATGACAGTGTTGGCGTAGTTTATACGGCCTCGCTTAGTGTGACATGTATGTCTGTTGACTAAGTATACTCCGGGGTAATACTCTTGGGGTGATATTAACATTGATAGTCCGCCATGATTAATAAGCCAAACGCTAGTGCGCATGCCCTTGACTTCGTGTTGCCTTAAATGCATTAACAAATGACGGGGGTTTCGGTAATTTTTACAAAGGAGAAAGTAGACGGTTAGTCCGTCTGGAATTTTATCGCAAGTTATCTTTATGCCGTTGACAATTATATCCCTCGTCCATTAACAAGCAAAAAGTCAAGGACGGTCACGGAAACAACTGCCGCAAATGTTGGTCAATTTTCTAGGGCGCTACGGCAAATGAGAGGGTGGTCGCGGCAATTGCCGTGGTTAAATATGAGCCCTGCTCTAGACTCACCTGTTGCCAATCAGGCTTCTTCAAACGCCAGCCTGAGAGCAGGCTGAGTTTTAATGTTTTCATAATTGGGCGATGTTCGGCGGGACAAATTCAGAGCTTTGGCGAGTGAATAGGCCGGGTTTAAAGTATTGCAAAGATGATGCAAAGATGACGTCTAACATTGAGATGTGTATGAATACTTTTTGAGTGGGCAACATTTTCTTGACTTGCTATTCTTTGTGTAAAGTTAGTTTTCTTTTCCTCCAAAAGATTGTAACAAATCAGCTTCCACTGTCGGAGAGCAAGCACCAAAGCGCGACACTCCCGTCGAGCCAGAATTAGCAAAGCCTCTGATGAAAAAGGCTAAAATGGATCAGACTGAACAATTGAACTCTGGTGCATCTGAGCCACTGACGGCTGAAGAAGTTTTGCAGCCAACCGGTATTGTCTCTAAAGAGAAGCCAACCGGTATTGTCTCTAAAGAGAAGCCAACCGGTATTGTGTCTAAAGAGAAGCCAACCGGTATTGTCTCTAAAGAGAAGCCAACCGGTATTGTGTCTAAAGAGAAGCCAACCGGTATTGTCTCTAAAGAGGAGCCAACCGGTATTGTCTCTAAAGAGGAGCCAACAGAAATGTCCGTGTCGCATGTTGTATCTTTATCAGAGACATGTCCTAAAGTACCTAAAGAGGATCCAACAGAAATATTTGTGTCACATGTGGTATTTTTATCAGAGACATGTACTCAAGTACCTAAAGAGGATCCAACAGAAATATCTGTGTCACATGTGGTATCTTTATCAGAGACCTGTCCTAAAGTACCTGAAGAGGAGCACATAGAAGTACCTGAGCCCTGTGCAGTTGAGCCATTGGCTAAAAAACCTGATGGCTCTGATGCCAGAGAGAAAGACACCGAAAGGCTTGAGGACAACATCACCAGCCCACTACAGGATATTACCTTTAGAAACCTCAACACAACCCCAGAAATCCCTCAGCCAAGATGTAGTAAGGAACTCGACAACCTCGGAAATCTGAAACCATCAAAAACTTCAGACACAAAGGTAAACTTCTTTTTTTTTAATTCCTTAAAGGGGCCTTATTATGCAAAACCAACTTTTTTTACCTATTGGTACCTGTTTTTGTGTACTTGGGATCTGCGGAAGTCCCGAAAATGTGAAATCCAACCATGGAGGCATGGCAGAGATATTTATAAAACAATCTTGCCTTCCTTTATACTTCCTCCATTTGTTTCCATTCTTGGGGGTAACTCTCCCACTCACAATCGATTGTTCATTTAAAATCAATACTTTTTAATAACACTAAGTGCCAGTTCTGTGATGAACTACATTCCTCCATAAAATAGATAAACAGCTCTGATACATTTCTATATTACTTCATAGAAAACTGTTTAAAAAAATTAAAAAAATTCTACTCAAACATTTAATAAAGTCAATACAAATAAGGCAGCAAGAGAAGTATCCAACACTTCTCTTTTCTAATATATGTATATGTGTATATATGTGTGTATATATACTGTACATATATGTATGAATACACAAATATGTGTGTATATATATACACATTTATATGTATGTATACAGTTGTGGTCAAAAGTGTACATACAGGACATAATGTCATGACTGTCTTGAGTTTCCATTAATTTCTACAACTCTTATTTTTTTGTGGTAGAGTGATTGGAGCACATACTTGTTGGTCACAAAAAAACATTCATGAAGTTTGGTTCTTTTATGAATAAACTACTGAAAATGTGAGCAAATCTGCTGGGTCAAAAGTATACATACAGCAATGTTAATATTTGCTTACATGTCCCTTGGCAAGTTTCACTGCAATAAGGCGCTTTTGGTAGCCATCCACAAGCTTCTGCTTGAATTTTTGACCACTCCTCTTGACAAAATTGGTGCAGTTCAGCTAAATTTGTTGGTTTTCTGACATTGACTTGTTTCTTCAGCATTGTCCACGCGTTTAAGTCAGGACTTTGGGAAGGCCATTCTAAAACCTTCATTTTAGCCTGATTTAGTCATTCCTTTACCACTTTTGACGTGTGTTTGGGGTCATGGTCCTGTTGAAACACCCAACTGCGCCCAAGACCCAACCTCTGGGCTGATGATTTTAGGTTGTCCTGAAGATTTTGGAGGTAAACCTCCTTTTTCATTGTCCCATTTAAAGCACCAGTTCCATTGGCAGCAAAACAGGCCCAGAGCATAATACTACCACCACCATGCTTGACGGTAGCAATGGTGTGCCTGGGATTAAAGGCCTCACCATTTCTCCTCCAAGGCAGCACGGTGGTACAGGGGTTAGTGCATGTATCTCACAATACGAAGGTCCTGAGTAGTCCTGAGTTCAATCCTGGGCTCGGGATCTTTCTGTGTGGAGTTTGCATCTTCTCCCCGTGACTGCGTGGGTTCCCTCCGGGTACTCCGGCTTCCTCCCACCTCCAAAGACATGCACCTGGGGATAGGTTGATTGGCAACACTAAATTGGCCCGAGTGTGTGAATGTGAGTGTGGATCATGTTTGTCTATCTGTGTTGGCCCTGCGATGAGGTGGCGACTTGTCCAGGGTGTATCTCGCCTTCCGCCCGATTGTAGCTGAGATAGGCTCCAGCGACCCCGAAGGGAATAAGCGGTAGGAAATGGATGGATGGATACCGTATTTTTCGGACTATAAGTCGCAGTTTTTTTCATAGTTTGGCCAGGCTCCAGTGCGATTTATATATGTTTTTTTCCTTCTTTATTATGCATTTTCGGCAGGTGCGACTTATACTCCGAAAAATACGGTATATATATATATATATATATATATATATATATATATATATATATATATATATATATATATATACTGTATATATATATATATATAGATATATAGATATATATAAATATATATCTATATATATATATATATATATATATACATATATATATATTAGGGCTGCAACAACTAATCGATTATAAAAATAGTTGGCGATTAATTTAGTCATCGATTCGTTGGATCTGTCATGTCTGTGTAATCATGTTTTGTCTTAGTCATGTTTTGTTTAGTTTCTGGCTTTTTCACTCCCTTGTCTTGTCACCATAGTTACCCATTAGTTTCACCTGTCATGTCACGCACCTGTTTTGAGTCACGCACCTGTTGTTAATCATGTCTGTGTTATTTAAGCTTTTCATTTTCTGTTGTTCGTCCTGGAGTCATAGCCTTTCTCACCCTGCTATCCTCGCATTTATGCCCCCTGTCACACTCTGTCCACGTCTGCGCACTTCATGTCCATGCCAAGTAAGTTTGTTTATTATTGCCACAGTTAGTGTTTTTTATTGTTCATAGTTTTTTGCCCCCGTGCAAGTCTTTTGTTTTCATTAGTCAAGTTTGTAACTCCGCCTTTAGCGCACCTTTTGTTCTTTTGAGTGTTATTATTAAAAATGTATTTACCTTCAAGCCATGTCCGATCCAAATCCTTTTGCATCTTGGGAAAACAAAAACTCCACAGTCCTAGTCATGACATTATGACTCCAGCACGTCGCTTTCCCGCAAAGAATTTGGTCGAAGAAGGAAGTTGGGAGTCATTAGGAGCCATGGCGGAGCGAGACCTGACGTGGGGGCCAAATGGGAAGCTTATTCCTATTAGCTCCATTTGGTCCGAGGACGAGGCTGCGTCACCGCAATCCCGGAAGCGCCGCTCCAGACCGAGGACGTCAGGGAAGGCGAGCAGACCGCACGCAGCGCTCCCGCAGGCTCCTCCCACTCCGGGCGGAAATCCTGGTCTGTGACATCACAGACCAGGATTTTTTTTTCAACTCTTTTTCTTTTGTGTGGGCTTTGTACCGAGGATGTCGTTGTGGCTTGTGCAGCCCTTTGAGACACTTGTGATTTAGGGCTATATAAATAAAGATTGATTGATTGATTGATTTTGATCACTCACCTCCAGCAAAAGACTACAATCCCATGACCATGATTCAACACTACCAAAATATGATTTTGAACATTAGATCCTGTCAAGACAAGCCACCCAAATTTCATGCCCCGCCCCCCAGGACTCAAGTCACGCCCAAGTCACAAACATTTTTTTTTTCACCCACAAAAACACAGGTACAAAAAAGACAATTTGGACAATTTAATGGGGAAGTTTCTGCCCTCCTCCGCCCACCCCTACAGAGAGTTCCAGACCGCAGGGAGCGCGTCTGGTATCCGCCCCTTGAGGGGGGGGCTGGGGTCGGGGGCTGTGTTGGTGGGGTGGCTCGGCATCACCATGCCAAGCCACAGCCTCCAGCATGGCCGCCACTACCAGTCTTCCGACCTGCCAAGCCACAGCCTCCAGCACGGCCGCCACCACCAGTCTTTTACCATGCCAAGCCGCAACCCCCAGCTAGACCACCTCCACCTGCACCAGTAGCTCCACGACACCAAGCTCCGGTACCAGCTCCACGACGCCAAGCTCCGGTACCAGCTCCACGACGCCAAGCTCCGGTACCAGCTCCACGACGCCAAGCTCCGGTACCAGCTCCACGACACCAAGACCCGGTACCAGCTCAACGACGCCAAGACCCGGTACCAGCTCAACGACACCAAGATCCGCCATGCCAAGACCAAGACCCGCCATGCCAAGACCAAGACACGCCATGCCAAGACCAAGACACGCCATGCCAAGACCAAGACACGCCATGCCAAGACCAAGACCAAGACCAAGACCCGCCATGCCAAGACCAAGACCAAGACCCGCCATGCCAAGACCCGCCACGCCAAGACCAAGACCAAGACCCGCCACGCCAAGACCAAGACCCGCCACGCCAAAACCAAGACCAAGACCCGCCACGCCAAGACCAAGACCCGCCACGCCAAGACCAAGACCCGCCACGCCAAGACCAAGACACGCCACGCCAAGACCAAGACCCACGCCGAGCTTCGCCGCCTGACTTGCCACGCCGAGCTGCCACGCCTGCCAAGTTGACGACGCGCCTGCCTCCTCGTCGGCCACGGATATGGCCGCTACCTGGTCGCCCGCCACGCCAAGTGCGCCCACCTCCCAGTCGGCCACGGATGTGGCCTGTCCCGGGTCGCCCACCTCGCTTGCTGCAGCGGCGTTCCACTCGCCGCCGCCACATGACTATTCCTCGATGGATTCGGGGCCACTTGGGCTGGCGACCCACCGCCATGTCCCCCTCCCGGCCTCCCATGAGTCTTGTTAAGTTTTTTCTTGGACATCTGGGATCTGTCCGTAAGGGGGGAGTTCTGTCATGTCTGTGTAATCATGTTTTGTCTTAGTCATGTTTTGTTTAGTTTCTGGCTTTTTCACTCCCTTGTCTTGTCACCATAGTTACCCATTAGTTTCACCTGTCATGTCACGCACCTGTTTTGAGTCACGCACCTGTTGTTAATCATGTCTGTGTTATTTAAGCTTTTCATTTTCTGTTGTTCATCCTGGAGTCATAGCCTTTCTCACCCTGCTATCCTCGCATTTATGCCCCCTGTCACACTCTGTCCACGTCTGCGCACTTCATGTCCATGCCAAGTAAGTTTGTTTATTATTGCCACAGTTAGTGTTTTTTATTGTTCATAGTTTTTTGCCCCCGTGCAAGTCTTTTGTTTTCATTAGTCAAGTTTGTACATCCGCCTTGAGCGCGCCTTTTGTTCTTTTGAGTGTTATTATTAAAAATGTATTTACCTTCAAGCCATGTCCGATCCAAATCCTTTTGCATCTTGGGAAAACAAAAACTCCACAGTCCAAGTCATGACAGGATCTATGCTATGCGCAGAGGCAATTTTTTTTTTTTTTTATAAACCTTTATTTATAAACTGCAACATGTTCAAACAGCTGAGAAACAATAATCAAAATAAGTATGGTGCCAGTTAGGGATGTCCCGATCCAGGTTTTTGCACTTCCGATCCGATACTGATGTTGTTTTTGCACTTCCGATTCGATGGCGATACTGGCCTATCCGAGCATGTATTAAAGTGTAAAGTTATTTATCCTACTTAGTTGTCAGATTCATGTTGAAAAGGGTTTTAGTACTCTTAAAAACAACTAGCCAGCTGAATTAGGGGAGTTTGAATAATACACAATGGTTGGTAACAAGAAACTGACCTGTTTATTCAAGGATAAACACAAAATAGACAAAATTATACATGACAAACAGAAATGGCATCATTGAACTAGGGCTGGGCGATATGGCCTTTTTTTAATATCGCAATATTTTAAGGCCATATCGCGATACACGATATATATCTTGATATTTTGCCTTAGCCTTGAATGAACACTTGATGCATATAATCACAGCAGTATGATGATTCTATGTGTCTACATTAAAACATTCTTCTTCATACTGCATTAATATATGCTACTTTTAAACTTTCATGCAGAGAACGAAATCACAACTAAAAAAATCACTATTTTTTTCATACGGTGTTGATCTGGAAATGTTTGCCTCGGCATTTTGATGGTGTGGACGTGTGGCACCGAATGGAGATGTTGACGTGCGGAGTTTCAAACACTTTTCATTCTCTAGCAGGGGACTTTTCCAATGATGCTCCATATTAGCAGTAATGCTACTTTTTATAGCAACGCTTTTGCTCCACACTTGACAAATTACGGTTGTCTGTTCGACATATTCCCACTTGAAGCCAAACCACTGCCAGACAATGGTCCCCTGCTGTTTTTTGGGGGAATTAATTAGTTCTTCCTTCATTCGTATTACCACTCGCACGCAATGTTCCCTCTAATTGTTCATGTGTCTGAGCAAACACAAAAACTCCCTGAGCATTCAGTGGAGCACATGTGAGCAACATCACACGTGGCAATACCAGCAGCACACCTGTCTCAAACCAATCTTTTATAATAACACTCAAATGAGAGGAATCATTTTCATGAGATTATTTTGTAATATTAGTGATTTGGCTTCTGTAGACGAGGATCGGACCGCCAAGTGCCCTGCCGTCGGCTGCCGCCCAGCTCACAATGCACCCGACCTCTATGGCCCCTGCCATGGGTGGTGAGCCCATAGGAGGGGGGACCCACGTTGCCTCTTCGGGCTGTGCCCGGCCGGGCCCCATGGGGACAGGCCCGGCCACCAGGCGCTCGCCATCGTGCCCCACCTCCGGGCCTGGCTCCAGAGGGGGGCCCCGGTGACCCGCGTCCGGGCAAGGGAAATCTGGGTCCTTTATTTTTATTCGTCATGGAGGTCTTCGAGCTGCTCTTTGTCTGATCCCTCACCTAGGACCAGTTTGTCTTGGGAGACCCTACCAGGGGGCATAAAGCCCCCGGACAACATAGCTCCTAGGATCATTGGGACACGCAAACTCCTCTGCGTGCCCTAAACACCGGGAGGTGTTTAGGGCACGTCCGACCGGTAGGAGGCCACGGGGAAGACCCAGGACACGTTGGGAAGACTATGTCTCCCGGCTGGCCTGGGAACGCCTCGGGATCCCCCGGGAGGAGCTGGATGATGTGGCTGGGGAGAGGGAAGTCTGGGCTTCCCTGCTTAGGCTGCTGCCCCCGCGACCCGACCTCGGATAAGCGGAAGAAGATGGATGGATGGATGGATAGTGATTTGGCCCACTTGTAATGAAAATAAAAGAAATCTTGTTTTTCATAAGCTATGGATTAGTATTGTACAATATGTCTGGGTTGGGGTCCTGCTTTGGAAATCATTTGTACCCCTTTCAGAGATCACATTTAGTTGCCCTTAAACATCCTCATGTTGCACAATGAAATGTAAACATAGGATGAAGTGTGCATTCCTGTAACTTTCTCTAGTAACAGCATTCCATGATTAATATCAATAAATTAACATTAATAATAAATGACAGTAGATTAAGCACACGTATGACTGAGGAGTCATAGTGTAACTTTGTGTGGTGTTTGAGTTGTCCAACTTTTTGTGTGGCCATAAACGCACCAGTGTCTTAGTGCTATGCCTGTTGTAGACAGATGACAAGTTGATTTTGGCCTGGTTTGTACGGCAGAAAATGGCTAGTTTTTCGAGATAGAAGTTTTTTACTCATGTTTTTGGTGTGGTTATGGCCGAATATAAACAGTTTTGCTCAATAAAGTGATCGATAAAATTCCTGTCCTCGAAGCATCTCGATAGACGTTACAATAATTGAACGCAGTTGAACGGTGTTGACGAACACCGTTAGGGCCGCTTGTTGTCACTGTCACTCAGAGTTGCATTGCAAAATTATACAGAATAAATGTCTTTATTTTGTTTAGAATTCACATGGGTTTGATTTGGTGCGCGGCATATATTTGCTGTGCGCAGAAGACGCTTGAGCAGTGCGCAATTGCACAGGCGCGCACTTTAGAGGGAACGTTGCTCGCACGGCTGCGCTAGCATCACAGCTAACGTTAGCCATGCTGCTACGTCTCTGCTCCGCGAAGGCGTATACGTATGTGACGTATGACGTGACAGTATGTGACGTGTGTAAGAAGGTGCACTTGCTGTCTGTGAGAAAGAGAGACAGGAAAGAGTGAGAAGAGTATGTAGTGTAATGCCTGCAGCTAAAAGCAACTGCGTGAGAACGTATACTCCAATATCACGATATAGTCATTTTCTATATCGCACAGAGACAGCTGACATTTTTACCGGTAACTTTTAATTCACATGGCCGTCTTAACGGTTAGGGCACAGACCTGTGGATGTGTTGAAGGTGTGCTGGAAAATGCGGAACGGAAATTAGGGCGCGGCAGAAAAGTGGAATGTATTATTTAAATCGGTGTGTTGGAAAACACGGACCACAATTTTTTTTAAACTGGATCTGGATCGGCATTTTCCCATGCCTTGCCGATACGCATTTTTTGGCAAATATCGGCGGCCGATCCGATCCAAATATCGGATCGGGACAACCCTAGTGCCAGTATGCTGTTTTTTTTCTTCAATAAAACACTGGAAAGGATATAAATGTAGTTTGTGTCTTTTATCCGATTATTATACGATTAATCGAAGTAATAATCAACAGAATAATCGATTATCAAATTAATCGTTATATAATATATATATATATATATATATATATATATATATATATGTATATATATATGTATATATATATATGTGTGTGTGTTAGAGATGCGCGGATAGGCAATTATTTCATCCGCAACCGCATCAGAAAGTCGTCAACCATCCGCCATCCACCCGATGTAACATTTGATCAGAACCGCACCCGCCCGCACCCTCCCGTTGTTATATATCTAATATAGACGATGCAAGGCATTAGTGAGGTTATAAAGCTGTTGCCTGTTAAAGAAAGGAGACTGAGCCAATGCAGCACAGACATTCGTGTGCCACGCTGTCACGACCCAGACGCACACCAGTGCGCAATCATATGGGAGCCGCACAAGCGCGTCTCGCTGCCGGCGACGGCCGGGTATGGGCCCGACGCTCCAGCGCCATCCATTTTCAGGGCTAGTTGATTCGGCAGGTGGGTTGTTACACACTCCTTAGCGGGTTCCGACTTCCATGGCCACCGTCCTGCTGTCTATATCAACCAGGGTGAGCCCCACCCCTTTCGTGAGCGCACTGCGCGCGGAGTGACCCCTGTTACGCACCCCCGGCAACAGGGGTGGCGGGCAGGTAAGCTGCGCGGGCGGAGCGCGCGGAGTGACCCCTGTTACGAACCCCCGGCCACGGGGGTGGCGGGCAGGTAAGCTGCTTACCTGCTGCGCGTGACGCCGGCCGCGGCGAAGGCGGACGAGGCGGGGTGTCGGTGCGGTGGGCGCGGTGGTGACCCTGGACGTGCGTCGGGCCCTTCTCGCGGATCGCCTCAGCTACGGCTCCCGGTGGGGCCCTCTCGGGGGAAGGGGCCTCGGTCCCGGACCCCGGCGAGGCGTCCCTTCTCCGCTCCGTAAAAGTGTCCATCTCTTTTCTTTTCTTTTTCTTCTGTTGTGGCATATGCAGCAGGTGCCTGCTCGTTTTTCGTATGTGGGTAACAACATTTAACTATGTCATACCTGCCAACTTTTGAAATCAGAAAAACCTAGTAGCCAGGGTCCAAGGGCCGCAGGCCCCGGTAGGTCCAGGACAAAGTCCTGGTGGGGGGTTCAGGGCTTCGCCCCCCCGACGCAAAATGATTGATTGCATTCAGACAGGTTAAAATGTTGCTAAAACCATCACTTTTCTATCAGTCTCAGTGACTTTTCAAAACAAAAATATTACAGCAAAAATCATATGGGTTGATTGACATGTTTATTCTGTAAGCTAACTTCAATAGTTTGAAATTATTTTGACAAGACTTCAATTTGTTAATTGAAAGTATAAACAGTATAAACACTTTTTACAGTAAACAAATGGTAAAACAGTACTAAACAATTCCATAAAAAAAAAAATTGGTGTCATTATTAACTTTCTGTCCAAGCTTGTATAATCTACTGCCTTGTTCAATTGTAAAAAATATTCTGTGCCTAAAATTCACATTTCTATCACAATTATCATACTGTAAACATGGTAAGCTAACTTCATTAAAATTAATAGTCCTGTCAATAGCATGGAATTACAATTCAAATGTAGTTTTTTTGTAAGCCTTTCAAAAGAATTCAAAATATGAAAAATGAATGAAAATTAATTTAAGCCATCAGACACTTGAAAAGTGGCACATCACATCTCTAATGTAATCATTTTAACTTTTCAACAGAAATAGCACTGCAAAAATATTAAGGACATACTTCTGTATTTTGGTAGTTATGCTGTCAACATTTAACAAGATTTCTTCAACTTGGACTTGAAAGCATAAATAGTATAAACACTTTTAACAGTATAACAGTACTAAACAATTCCAATAGATAACATTGGTGTCATTACCTTTTTGTGGCTAAAATCCAAATTTATTCTATCAGATTGATCATACTGCAAAAATGATATGGTAACTTTATGATAAGTTTACTTGAAGTGGCATAAAACACTGAAAGTGATTGTTCCTATAACCCCTTTGTTTCAAATGTTTGTTCCACTTGTGGCAGTCGGGCACCAGCATACCGTCTTTGACAACTTGAAGTGGCATAAAACACTGAAAGTGATTGTTCCTATAACCCCTTTGTTTTAAATGTTTTATGCCACTTCAAGTTGTCAAAGACGTGCTGTGAAATACAGCCGACAGGATTGCGCACCAAACACGAAGCAAGGTGCAGGAGAACAAAGGACTTCTTTCATTTAAGGTTTGTGATAAACCATCAAACTCATTCGTTAAAAGGACTCTATAGTAATATAAAGTGAGTTTTTCTGGACATTATCATGCAAGACAAGTTTATTTTTGGGACCGCGATCACCGCGTAATGATTTTTAAAGGTTGCATTACAAACATTTAACTGTCCCATGTGATCAGCCAGTGCGATTGGAAGTCCATGCTCAATTATTGCCTCCGTAAATAAAACTTCGGCATTTATCACATCCAAAGAATCTGTTTGGGCGACGAAAAACGTTGAAAGTTTTCCACTTGTATCGCTAGCAACGGCATTAGACTTGTGTTTTTTTGTCCCAACGTGGTCTTTTACATCGCTAATTCCTCCGTGTCCGATTGAAAAATCTTGTCTGCACAAGGTGCAATTCGCGTAGTTTTCACCCTTTTTTTTTTTAATTAATGAAAAACCGTATTTTGTATCACTGCAACCGTAACCCGGAATAGGTTGATGAAAACCGTACTAATTACGGGAAAACCGGAGTAGTTGGCAGGTATGCTATGAATATATATTTCCGAATTGGTTTAACTGCCACCCGCCTGAATCTATTTAAAATCTAATTTTTTTTTGTTTCAACCGCCCGACCCGACCCGCGGATAAAATCTAATTTTTTTAAATTTCATCCGCCCGATCCGCGGATAATCCGCGAACTCCGCGGTTGTGCCCGCAAACCGCGCATCTCTAGTGTGTGTATATGTATATGTATATATATATATATATATATATATATATATATATATATATATATATATATATATATATATATATATATACAGGACTGTCTCAGAAAATTAGAATATTGTGATGAAGTTATTTATTTTCTGTAATGCAATTAAAAAAACAAAAATGTCATACATTCTGGATTCATTACACATGAACTGAAATATTGCAAGCCTTTTATTATTTTAATATTGCTGATTATGGTATACAGCAGTGATCCTCAACAGGCGGACCGCGGTCCATGTCCGGACCCAGCGACGTGTCCGTCCGGACCCAGCACGAATTATAGTAAAAAAAAAAATGTTTTAATTTTTTATTTTTTATTATTATAATTATAATTATTATAAAAAATATAATAATTGTATTTATCTTTGAGTTATCGCTAGCGCAAGTCAACATTCTTTGTTGTTTTTAGTCAAATATCTCCACGTTTCATTTACACTTCTCCGTGTCTCACTCACTCCGTCTCTCTCTCTCTCTCTCTCTCTCTCTCTCTCTCTCTCTCTCTCTCTCTCTCTCTCTCTCTCTCTCAGAGAGAGAAAGAGAGAGAGACGGAGTGAGAGCGAGAGAACGCCACTCTGATTGGCTGATTCCGGGGGTTGTCCTCTCTATCACAACGACGCGCTGATAGGCTGTTACCACCTGGGTCATACACATGTGCAGAGTGCATGGAACCTTTCGCTGCAGGCACACAGTTGTCTCGTATCGCTACTTCGCTAACTGTTCACTCGTCAGTCACTGAATGTGAATCAAATCACAATGGCATGCGCCAAGTTGGCTCAGGCTGGTAAAAGAAAGGTGGACAGGGAAAACCGACGTTTCAAGGAAGAATGGACAGAGCAATATGTTTTCATCCTACCTACTGCAAGTACCAGACCAATGTGTCTAATATGCAACAGTACTGTTGCTCTGGTGAAAAGTGAAAATCTGAAACGTCACTATCTGAAAGAGCACCGCGAATTTGAAGAGACATTTCCTCATGATTCAGAGCTAAGAAAAAAAGAAATAATGAGGCTGAAAAAGTCATATGAAACATCAAGCAAGATTTTTGTTAAATCTATGACACAGCAACAAATAGCAACAGAGTGCTCACTCAGAGTGGCATGGAAGAAGAGAAGCCATTCTCTGATGCAGAAATAATTAAAGAATGCTTGACTGAAGTGATGGGTGCCATGTTTGAAGGCAAAGAAAAGGAGGAAATGACAGCTAAAATAAATCAAATCCCACTCTCTGATGCCACAGCTACCAGACGTACTGAAATACTGGCTGGTGATTTGTCCAAGCAGCTTTGTGATGGAATAAAAAACGCAGAATGCATATCCTTAGCAGTGGATGAGTGCACTGACACCACTGACAATGCTCAGTTGTTGGTGTTTGTGAGGTATTATGATGAGGAAAAGGGGGAGTTTATTGAAGATGTTTTGGGCCTGGCAAACCTCAGTAGACAAACAAGGGGAGAAGACATCTATAAAGCAATATCAGAAATGCTGAATGAAAAAGGGATAGATCTGAAGAAAGTTGTGTCCATTTCTACTGATGGAGCTCCAGCCATGTTGGGGAGAGAGAAGGGACTGGTTCCGCGTCTGAGAGAACACCACCCTGGCCTGATATATTATCACTGCATAATCCACCAGTCTGTCCTTTGTGCGAGTCTTGGAGAAGTGTACTCTGAAATCATGACAACAATGATGAAACTCATAAACTTCTTGAGAGCATCATCTGCACTGCAGCACCGCTTGCTGCGCACATTCCTAACAGAGGTAGATGCTGCTTTTGATGATTTGCTCGTGCACAACAACGTCAGATGGCTGAGCAAAGGCAGGGTCCTGGAGCGTTTTTGGGCCGTTAGAGAAGAGCTGCAAGTGTTTCTGTCCCAGCAAAATAGCGCAAAAGCAAAACAGTTCCTGGAATTTCTGCAAAATGCTGAATGGAAGCTGTGGCATTTTTGGCTGATATAACCTCCCATCTCAATGACCTAAGTCTCAAGCTACAGGGGAAGAAGAACACAGTGTGTGAGCTGATGTCAGAAGTCCGTTCCTTCCAGAGGAAGCTGGAGGTTTTCAAAAGTGACATACAGGTAACTAATTTGTTATTATTATTTTCTACTACACACTATTTTCTTCCACTTGATAATTCATACCTATTTTTAAGCATTGTTCCTAATATATATTTAAACTGTGTATCTACAGGAGGAACTGCTCCACTTCCCCAAACTTCTGGAACTGACCAAGGGAGAGGGAGATCATCAGTGCCATTTGGAATTCTTGGAAAAACTCATTGCAAATTTCAAGACTCGCTTTGATGGCTTCATTTTGGGAAAATAAGTCCTGCTGTTCATTGAAAACCCATTCCTGATCAGAAATGTGAGTGCGTTCTCTGCAGAAGCAAAACAAGTCTTCCCATGGGCCAGAGCTGCTTCACTGCAGACTGAGCTCATTGACCTCCAAGAAAGTGTCGCACTGAAAGAGGCTCAGTGTGACGCCATCACCTTCTGGTCAAAGCTGGTCATTCCTTCCAAGTTCCCTCTGCTGCATAAGATGGCCTGTCACATCCTCACAATGTTTGGCTCAACATACAGCTGTGAGTCTGCCTTCTCTACAATGAACATTGTGAAGAACAAGTACCGCAGCAGACTGACCAATGAACACCTGGATCAGTGTCTCCGCCTGGCCATCACACCTTTTGTGCCAAAGTTCAAAGTCTTGGCTTCAACCCCAAGAGCGCAATTCTCCCATTGAGCAGCTGTGTTTTACACAATGAGGATGTACTGTACCATAGTTATATTTGCACATGAATGAGGTCTGTTGAGGTCATTTGTTTACCAGGGATAGGAGGGTTGTGTTTAAAAGTATTTATTTTTTGTTAAAACTGAAAGTTTTATTTAAGTTCTTATTTATTTTTGTTTCAAAGAAAATCTTTCATGTATTTTATTGGATATTTATTTTATTTTTGTTAATTTTAAGAAAATGTTAAACTACTACCTACCTCCTGCTACTATATAAGCTTGACCGATAATAAACGGACCCAGCCTGTTTCAAAAAAACATTTGTGGACCTTCAAGATTTGTACTTGAGGACCCCTGGTATACAGTTTAAGAAAACTCAAAAATCCTATCAAAAAATGTGAATATTTCCTCAGACCAAGTAAAACAAAACAAAACAAAACAAAACAAAATCAAACATTTGAAAATGTCAATTAATGCACTCAGTACTTGGTTGGGAATCCTTTTGCACGGATTACTGCATCAATGCGGCGTGGCATGGAGGCAATCAGCCTGTGGCATTGCTGAGGTGTTATGGATGCCCAGGATGCTTCAATAGCGGCCTTTAGCTCATTTGCATTATTGGGTCTGGTGTCTTTCAGCTTCTTCTTCACAATACCCCACAAATTCTCTATGGAGTTCAGGTCAGGGGAGTTGGCAGGCCAATCGAGGACAGACAAATGTTTGATTTTGTTTTGCTGTTATAAATCTTTTTTTTTACTTGGTCTGAGGAAATATTCACATTTTTTGAGATAAGATTTTTGAGTTTTCTTAAGCTGTATGCCATAATCAGCAATATAAAATAATAAAAGGCGTGCAATATTTCAGTTGATGTGTAATGAATCCAGAATGTATGACATTTTGGTTGCATTACAGAAAATAAAGGACTTTATCACAATATTCAAATTTTCTGAGACAGTCCTGTATATGTGTATATATATATATATATATATATATATATATATATATATATATATATATATATATATATATATATTAAGGCTGAAACGACGCGTCGACGTAGTCGACGTCATCGGTTACGTAAATACGTCGACGCCGTTTTTGTGCGTCGGCGCGTCGCATATTTACGTCACACTACTGTCATGGCGGAGCGCAAAGCAGACGATGCGAGCGAGGGGAAAAAAGCACGCCAAAAGTCGTCAAAAGTGTCGGAGTATTTCAATAAACGGCCTAATAATGTTGTTGTATGCACACTGTGTCGAGCGGAAATGGCCTATCATAGCAGCACAACGGCTATGAACGAACATTTGAAAAGAAAACCCCCGACAGCGTTCTTGCCATCACCATCAACAAGTCAATCGTCCGCGTGCGTATACGTTGTCATTATTACACAAAAACATGAATGTGTCATTTGTATCTGCGTTGTAAATTCATAAACTAAAGCACCGTTTGCTCTGAGAGGCGCGTTTGGCGTGCCTGTTCAGTGTTTACAAAGACGCGCTCCTCTTTAACGCTGTGGAGAGGCGGCGGCGGCGAGCGAGCGGCGAGGCGGGGCGGGGCGCACCGGGAGCGACGCCGCAAGAGACAGGGGACGACGAGCGAGCGAGGAAGAGGAGCTGAAAAGCGAGGAAAGAAAGAGAAAAGAGTTGGAAGAGAAAAGACTTTGTGTAAAATTAAAAGATTGTAAACCTGGCAAAGCCGTCTGGCGTTCAGTCTGTCGGTCCTGAAAGAACCCCACGGCACAAGACGTGTCACAAACGCTAACGTTAATTAGTTGTGCAAATACCTTTTACAACATTAACAGTTACATATACTATGTACAAACCAACAATTAACTTTCACTTTAATCATACTATCATTGTTGTGTTATTAAGCAAAATAAGCAATACTTTTACTTTTGTTGAAATGTTTACACTGTACATTTTTTTGTATTGGATGTTTAGCTTTATTTTTGCACATTTTAGCAAATAAGCAATACTTTTACTTTTGTTGAAATGTTTACACTTGTTACAGAATATTTCCGTTTTGCACTTTTTTGTATTGGATGTTTATCTTTATTTTTGCACATTTTAAAGCAAAATAAGCAATACTTTTACTTTTTAAATGCTTATACTATTCCAGAATATTAAGATTTGCACTGGATGTTTACTTTTATATTTGCACATTAAAAAGCAAATAAGCTACTTTTAATTTTGTTAAATGTTAAAAGTTTTAAATGTTTACATTGTTACAGAATATTTTGTCATGTTGTTGTCAATGTTGACTGAGTGGCCATACTTTTTTTTTTGTAAATAAAAGCCATGCCTTTTGAAAAAACTGGCCTACATTTATTTTTTCCTCTTCATTTTAAATTAAAAAAATAATCGGTAAAAGGAAAAATAATCTATAGATTAATCGAAAAAAATAATCTATAGATTAACCGATTAATCGGAAAAATAATCTATAGATTAATCGATAGAAAAATAATCGTTAGCTGCAGCCCTAATATATATATATATATATATATATATATATATATATATAATGTGTGTGTGTGTGTGTATGTATATGTATGTGTGTAAATATATATGTGCGTGTATGTATATATATATATATATATATATATATATATATATATATAAAGGGTGTAACCGTACGTGTATTTGTATTGAACCGTTTCGGTACGGGGGGTTCGGTTCGGAACGGAGGTGCACCGAACGAGTTTCCACACGGACATATTAAGTGGCGCACTGCACGCTGTGTAAACAATGCACACCGAGGCATAACACACGGCATGCTAGCAATAACCGGGCTACCACAAAATGCAAAAAGCCAGAGCTGGAAGACCCTCCTGCCTCGTATCGATCTCCCGTTTGGGAACATTTCGGCTTCGCGGTGCGATACAACAATGGATAACATCGCTTCAACGAAGATAAAGACGAGCGTCGCGCAAACACCGCATTCAAGCAGCCTCTCCTCGGCGAGTCAGGCAGGGCTAAAGCAATAACAAATGCAGTTGGTGTTTTCATAGCAGCAGATTTAAGACTATATTGCATTAAAAACTAGATTTTGACCCACTTCTATGGTGGAAGAACAATGAGCCCATATATCCTCTTACTGCCAAGTTAGCCAGGGACTACCTCGCCATACCTGCTACCTCTGTGCCCAGTGAAAGGGTATTTTCCAGAGCTGGAGACATTTTAACTGCAAGCAGGTCTGCTCTTTCTGCAGACAATGTAGATACATGGATTTTTCTGGCAAAAAACATGAAAATTGAGTGAAAGTCACTAGGGTTAAAGGCTGGGGGGGAAAGAAAAGTTAATCTGAGGCTGAGTTGACTTGAAACTGTTTAATGTTGCACTTTTTGTATGTAGAAGAAAAGTTTTGTCATTTTATTTAATATGAGCAACAACTTGAAGCAGTTTAATGTTGCACTTTATATGGGGAAATGTTGCACTTTATATATAGAAAGGTTTTGTTAAGAAAGCAATTCTGAGCCTCATCTTATTTAGTTTGTATTTTATATATGTTGACTGTATATGTATGTTATTGTTATGCTTAGCATTCATGACTGCCTGCTGTTGCACTGATCAGCCTAGTGGTGGCTCACATCCATCACACACAGAGCTATTTTAAAGCAATGTTAAAAGGATAAAGCCATTGTTTACAAATGTTGGTAAATAAATAAACAGAAAATGTATATTTTGTTGTTTTCTTACCTATTGGTACCTATTGAACCGTGACCTCTAAACTGAGGTACGTACCGAACCGTAATTTTTGTGTACCATTACACCCTTAATAAATATATATATATATATATATATATATATATATATATATATATATATATATATATATATATATATATATATATATATATATATATATATATATATATATATATATGTGTGTGTGTGTGTAATTATGTATGTATATATATGTGTGTTTGTGTGTGTACATATTATATTAATATGGATATACAATTATTACCGTAATTAATATAACTGGATATTATGAGTATGTGAAAGTTGGACTCCTACCTTTTTTACTTCCATGACGAGCTTAAAGTTTTGTAATCAATCAGAAATATCAAGCAGCTAAAATGTACCAAACATGGATAAGTGCGGAGTGTTTTGCATTTTTCCCTTTATACTTTTTAATGGATTTAAAGGGATGTATTTCAGATTTTCTCATGGAAGTTTTTTTTTAATAATATCCACAAATTGTGTTATAGTGTGTTAGGTGTGACTTGGGCTGGGCGATATATCGATACACGCGATATATCGCGGGTTTGTCTCTGTGCGATATAGAAAATGACTATATCGTGATATTCGAGTATACGTTCTCACACAGTTGCTTTTAGCTACTGGCATTACACTACAGTCTCTTCCCACTCCTTCCTGTGTCTCCCTCTCACAGACAGCAAGCGCACCTTCTTACACACGTCACATACTGTCACAACATACGTCACACACGTATACGCCCTCGCGCAGCAAAGAGGTAGCAGAATGGGTAAAGTTAGCTGTGATGCTAGCGGTAATACGAGAGAAAGAAGGTACGAATCTGGTAACAAATGAAGGAATAATTAATTCCCCCAAAAAACAGCAGGGGGTCCATCGTCTGGCGGTGGTTTGGCTTCAAGTGGGAATATGTCGAATAGACAACCGTAATTTGTCAAGTGTGGGGCGAAAGCGTTGTTATAAAAAGTAGCATTACTGCTAATATGTAGCATCATTTGAAAAGTCACCCGCTTGAGAATGAAGAGTGCTTACTCCGCACGTCAACATCTCCGTTCGGTGTCACACCAACAAAATGCAGAGGCAACCATTTCCACATCAACACCGTATGAAAAAAAAACGACATAAGGAAATAACATCCGCCGGAACCTACCACATAGCGAAGGACATACACAGTTTGATTTCCTATTATGCAGCTAATTTTTATTTGACAGTTATTGAAATATCTTGTGTGACATCATGCACAAAAGTGTACTTTATTTGTTTTAAACTATTGTAGTGGCGTTCTGTACAAAAAGTGCACTTTAATTTAGTGTTGTTTTGATTTGTCATCTTGAGGACATCGTGCACAAAAGGGCACTAATAGCTTGTTTTAAAATGTCTCTGACAATCTTGCACTTTCTGTTTTGAAATAATGTTTGTGCCACTGCTTAATAACTGTTTAATAAATACAGTTTTAGTTGTGATTTCCCTCTCTGCGTGAAAGTTTAAAATGAGCATATATTAATGCAGTATGAACAAGAATGTTTTAATGTAGACACATAGAATCATACTGCTGTGATTATATGCATCAAGTGTTCATTCAAGGCTAAGGCAAAATATTGCGATATATATCGTGTATCGCTATATGGCCTAAAAATATTGAGATATTAAAAAAAGGCCATATCGCCCAGCCCTAGGTGTAACCATGTCTGCTGACATTTTGAGTTGTTCGGCAGCCATGCTTTACTGAAAACAAGTTTGCACCGTGCACGCGCGTCACTATATCAAATTAAATCAAATCAAACTTTATTTTTATAGCACTTTTCATGCACAGGCAAGTGGCAAACACAAAGTGATTTACAAAAAAGGCAATAATGGAAGAAGAGAAGAAAACACATACAGCACTATTGATAGTAGCAAAGCAAAAACAAAACATGGCACTGAGGACTTGAGGTAAAACGCCACCTTTGGGGCCTCCACACTGGAGAAGAACTCAAAATAACACCATTTAAAAAAAAATATTTAGTATAAAACATGATAAAATATATGTAAAAATACAAATATTACATCAATAAGTTAATAAAAACATAACATTGAGAGAGTAATGAATGAAAAAACAGATGATCAGTAAAAAGCCTGATTAAAAGTGTGTCTTTAGTCTTTGGCAGGCTGTTCCACAGGTGGGGGCCATAGTGGCTAAATGCTGCCCCACCGTGCGTCTTTGTTCTGGAATTTGGTAAGCTAAAAGGGTTGATACTGTAAAAGCAGGTCAGATAGATAGGAAGGCCCAAGTCCATTTAGACATTTAAACCCTAATAATAGAACTTTAAAATCCACCCTGAAGCAGTTGGGGAGTCAATGCAGCGACTTTAAAACTGGTGTAATGTGCTTCCGCCATCTGATTTTTGTATTAATTGTAGACTTCTGATGTTCTTTTTGGGAAGGCCAGAAAGCATTACAATAGTCTAAAGGACAGGAAATAAAAGCATGCATTAGCACCTCCGTGTTGGCCTGAGAGAGAAACGGGCGGACTCTGTCTAAACTTTTTTTTATATTTTTAATATGTAGGACAAAAGTCAGCTTGGAGTCAAAAATCACGCCCAGATTTTTTATTGGTTTAAATCTTGTAATTTTGGTAAAGGTTTCTCCCTCTGGTCTTCATAGTCTATAACTAAAACCCCTGTTTTGTCCTGCTTGAGCTCTCGGAAATTCACTGCCATCCATGACTTGATGTCCACAATATATTGCGACAGCCAATGAGGCTCTGCTCACCCCTCCTTTCTCTAAAACCCATGGTTGGCTCTGGGACACATGAGTTTGTCTTCCAGGGTTTTATTTACTGAAATACTTTATAAGGCACAGACAGAAATGATTACTGTTACGATGTACTGTATGATTTGTTTTTAAGTCCAAGAATAAAACTTTGGTACCCCCGCTTTAACTGAAACATTTTTTCAGTTTAGGAACTGTGGCTGTAACTCATATGCATACAAATAACAGTCTTTTTTTTTCCTATTCCGAAACAAGACAGTGGAAGACACTCTGCAGAAGACAATCTACAAGTTTCGAAGGTAAGAATGGTGACTTAGCAGTTTTGGTCCGTACAGTCCTAACAATCTGCTCTGGTTTCTTCTCTTAGGAGGAAGCCCGACGAGCGCCACAGTGTTGTTACTGACTCACCTGAATACACGTGTGTTTTGCAGACACTTTTCCAAGACTGCAAGAACTTGCCTGAAAACAAGAAACCTCTGTTGTTTGCCAAAGTTATTACCAATGAGAATATCAGACCTCACAGAATACACAGACCTCGTAATGATGCCAACAAGTCGTCAAGAGGGAACTTCACATATCACAGTGATGCTCCTGAATGGCCGCAGATGCCTATGAAGGATCACGCTTTGAAGCCAGTAACATGTCTTCCAGAGATCAGGGACAGAGAGCTGAAGGAGAGACAAGTCATTAATTGCGATGCTGAGCACAACGAAGCGACCGAGCGACTGCAGAAGCTATCAGGACGGGGTCACTCAAAGCTCCTGATATTTTCAGGCGCACAAGAGGAGGAGGAAATGAAAAACCAAGCTCTCGGCGAGCACTGTCGCAACGTATGTGTCAACTGGTCCCCCTGTTCTCTGGTTATACATCCAGATGCCGCATGGCTGGGAGCCATGCCGCACGGCATGGTTTACGACCCCAAGGAGACTCCCACTTTTGGACTGGTCCACATCTGCTGCTCCAGTCTCCAGAGTTTCATGGCCTGCCCCTTTTTGAGTTTCCAGGACGAAGCGGTGTGCCTGAAACCCTTGAACAACCTCTACTGCAACATCCAAGGAGAGATAATGGTTACGGGCGTTTCGTGGTGCGACCTGGTGGTGTTTGCCAAAGATGACATGCTGGTTCAGAGAATTTACCGGGACGGAGGCAGGATCTAGAGCCTGAAGAAACAGTTGGATGTTTTTTATTCTCAGCACTATCTGCCAAGTATTTCGAAGACCTGAGTACATTTTTCAGTCATTCGTTCAGGATTGTCCTGGTCAAAGTTCTTCAGTTTATCTCAGGTTAATGCTACTGAGATCTGACCAAGCTAAGTCAATGAACATGAACTGATGAAGCCTACTCGGATAAGAGGCAAAACAAACAGTCAAGTTGCGGTCGATTGAAGGCCTTGAGATGACAATGACCTGGATGAAGGAGAATATCCACAGACAGTTCCTCAGGTTACTAACAAAACCGTATATCAGGTGTACAAAGTGTTTCCAGTGATGACTGCATTCAGTCAAATTGAAGGACGCAAGGAAACCACTACGATACATTCCGTACATTGAGGATGCTTAAATCAAACCAACGTACGTCAATATATGCTAAGCTATCTGAACAAAACATCAGCATTAGCGTTGTGGTACAGGGCTCAAAAGGGCGCGTGGTTTCGCAATGCATTGTGGGGGCTGGTCAGCCATTGTTGCTGGACGTAGGCTTTGTTTACATGGTTGTACTCAACCAGCGGTATTGTAAGAGAGAGCAACAAACTGGATTAAAATGGGTCGTACGAAAGAAAAAAAGCTCGGGACTGTACCGAAACAAAGTGGAGCCTGTTCTAAAGGCTCGCCACTTTCAAAAAGAAGTACAGCTGGTGGAATTGATCCGTATGAGCCTGTCTAGTAGACGAGATTCGAGCAAGTCTCAGTTTTTACACGGGACAAACGTTTTGGAATGCCTCACGGCTCACGGACAAAAGAACTTTGGGTGTGTGCAAGACCTCGGAAAGGTTTCAGAGGTAAGTCAACAGGACTTGTCACTGAGTGGTGTCTCCTGGGAAAATGTGTTTCAAACCAAATATATTTATAGTCTGAAGAACACTGTGCATGAATGTGGGAAATATTTAAGTCTTTTCAGTTATTGATCTAAGAATAGGGGTATTTTTCCCAAATACTGTACATTGTTTGTTACCCCCAGCAAGCTAAGTTAACACTAACATCCTACTAAATCAGACCCGTTAAGCTTTTCAATCTGGCCCACCGGACATTCCCAAACATTTTTTTTTTAGATCTTTAAGATGGAAACTGTCGCTGCCATTATGATGTGCAGTGATGTTTTCAAATTACAGTAAGTCTTGAACTATAAAAAGTATTTCAATGGTTGGAATCTGCGCCTTCACATGATATACTAGTTACTATGGTAATCTAAGTCACAGCAGCCACCAAGCAGTGTGGGTGGGGAGCGTTTCCACAGAGTGTTTCCAGAGTGGCCAGTCTGAAATGTGGGTGTCAGGGACAGATGCGGAAGGTGATTTTTACAACAAAGTTCTAAAGCTTAGTGATATATCACATTTATCAGATTGTAGGTGTTTTGTTTTTTTACCCCTTCGCGTTCATATTTCGCTGTGTTTGTTGCATTTTTGTTGCGTTTCGCTTGATTGTAAGATATGTCGATCGAGAGGAGGTGTGACATTCTTATGTTGTCAATATTCAGTGTTGTATCGTTCATAGTTAATATTGCAAATCCCACATTCTTTATTTTCATGTACATTCTGGGTGTCTCATTCAGTAAAAACATTTTTTAATTCCATTCCGTTCTCTGTCATAACAGTTTTAGCATTCAATCAGACATTATTGTGAGGTTTTGTATTAGTGTTCCTTAAAATAGATGTACTGGCCCCCAGACATATTTTTTTCTCTAAATTTGGCCCCCGAGTCAAAATAATTGCCCAGGCCTGTACTAAATGCTATGTGAGCAATAGAATCAAACAGGCTTTGATTCAAATAGTGTCAAAATACAGTGAACACACCAACACGTACCAGGTGGTGGCCTTAAAAGTCATGTTTGATGACTGTGTTTGTTGAATAGACGATGGCTGCCATCCATCGTCTATTTATTAGCTTCATAACCCGACCTCCTTCGGCTTTGCTTTCACGCTGGAAATGAGTAAAATTTCACCAAATCTTTTTTTCCCCTGAAGCGATCATGACCACGATTGTGGCAGCTAATGATGTTTGCCTCATATGTTGAACTTGTTAAAGGCAACACAAATTCAGGTAGAGTCTTGCATTCAGCCATGTAAAGAAGAGATTCAGTCCAGCAAGACCTACAATGCAATGCGTTTCCACTTCACACTTCCAAGCCCTATAGATGACAAAGGAAATGATTGCAATATCTAAGAACTAGGGTTGTCATCAATAACAATTTAACTCATTCACAAAAAATATTGCATCAATCACGCAATGTATTTTGCTCCTTCACCTTCTAACCTTCTAACAAAATAATTGCATTTGTGTGGTCTTTTTTGAATTGATTGACATTTTAACTTAATTGAAATTATGCAAAGGCACAAGACTACTAGCCATACGTGTGATTAATCATGATTAATCCAGATGAGTCGATTGACAGCGCTGCTAATTACATATCTTGACAATAATGAATGTCGCGGGCCAATAAAAAGCGAGCTGCTTATGGTAGTGTTGTCCCAATACTAATACTTTGGTACCGGTACCAAAATGTACTTCGATACTTTTTGGTATTTTTCTTAATAAAGGGGACCACAAAAAATGTCATTATTGTCTTAATTGAAACAAAAAAATCTTAGGGTACATGAAACATATGTTTATTATTGTAATTTAGTCCTTAAATAAAATAGTGAACATACTAGACAACTTGTCTTTTAGTAGTAAGTAAACAAACAAAGACTCCTAATTAGTCTGCTGACGTATGCAGTAACATATTGTGTCATTTATCTACCTATTATTTTGTCTACATTATGAGGGACAAACTGTAAAAAAAATATTATTAATCTACTTGTTCATTTATTGTTAATATCTGCTTATCTTCTCTTTTAACATGTTCTATCTACACTTCTGTTAAAATGTATTAATCACGTATTCTTCTCTTCTTTGATACTTTACATTAGTTTTGGATGATACCACACATTTAGGTATCGAGCCGATACCAAGTAGTTACAGGATCATACATTGGTCATATTCAAAGTCCTCATGTGTCCAGGGACGTATTTACTGAGTTTATAAACATAATATTATTTTTTTTAACAAAAAAAGATTTTGTGATGATAAAAAATATCGATGTAATCATAGTAGTATCGACTAGATACGCTATTGTACGTGGTATCACATTGTGATGCCGGTGAGCTATTGTATCCCTCTACGGTGTGTAGTGAAGCATGTTTAGCTATTCTTCGTCCTGCAGTGATAATGGTACTTGTAAGAAACGTACTTTTTTTGTCGCCATGGAGGCGAGGATTAGTGATTTAGAAGTACCGTATTTTCCGCACCATAAGGCGCCCTGGGTTATAAGCCGCGCCTTCAATGAACGGCATATTTCAAAACTTTGTCCACCTATAAGACGCCCCGTGTTATAAGCCGCATCTAACTGCGCTAAAGGAATGTCAAAAAAACAGTCAGATAGGTCAGTCAAACTTTAATAATATATTAAAAACCAGCGTGATGTGGGCGCGCACGGAGTCGTATATCAACATGGACGGAGCTGCGTGAAAAAAGCCACCCGGCCTCTTCGCGTAAACTTACCTTAACCACTCGCTCATCTTTTCTTCATCCATCCCTTCGAGTTAGCTTTTATGATGACGCCGGCTGGAAAGGTCTCTTTTGGCAAGGTCTTCCTTTTGAATATCACCATGGGTGGAAGTTTCTGGCCATTAGCATGGCAAGCTAGAACCACAGTGAAGGATGACTTCTCATTCCCTGTGGTGCGAATATTCACCATACGTGCTCCCGTTGTATCCACAGTGCGGTTCACAGGAATATCAAAAGTCAGTGGAACCTCGTCCATGTTGATAATGTTCTCTGGCCGGATCTTTTTTTCAGCTATCTTGTTTTTACAATATGCACGGAAAGTAGCCAGCTTTTCTTGAAAGTCTTTAGGCAGTTGCTGTGAAATACCGATAGTAGTCCGTGTGCGGATGGAGAGATTGCGTCTTTTCATGAACCGGATCCCTGTCGCTTAGTAGGAGCCATTTTGTGGTCTTTACAGATGTAAACACACAAAGGAAATGAAACGTACGGTAATATCCGCGCGCTTCTTCTTCTTCTACGCGGGCGGGTGGTTACTTACAGTAGAAGAAGAAGCGCTTCCTGTTCTATGGGGGCGGGTGCTTACCTTGGCGGTTGCTTGCGTAGAAGAAGAAGCACTTCCTCTTCTACGGGGAAAAAAGATGGCGGCTGTTTACCGTAGTTGCGAGACCGAAACTTTATGAAAATGAATCTTAATATTAATCCATATATAAAGCGCACCGGGTTATAAGGCGCACTGTCAGCTTTTGAGAAAATTTGTGGTTTTTAGGTGCGCCTTATAGTGCGGAAAATACGGTAGCTTAAACACTGTGGATGGATGTTAGCCGCTAGCTAGCTAGCCATGTCTTAAAGCACCTCTTCCTGAGGGTGTTTCAGTGTTATAACTTCACCTTTATCTTTACTTTTTACACCAAAATGCGTCCATTCTCCCTTTTCTGTCTACACATTGTGTCTGCTTGTAAGTACTCTGTGTGTGCGTGCTGCCGAACATGCTCTTCTGCTTGTAAAACCAGCAATGTCACCACGTGACGACGCGCCGTCATGCCCGTTT
>NC_084570.2:35024160-35034160 GCF_033978685.3 Nerophis lumbriciformis | reverse complement strand
AAATGTGTGATTGTGTGGAGTTGATTGGTGATTAATGGTGTCTTGAAGCAAGTGATGCAAGTTTTTTTTTTAAACTGACCATTAGTTCATCCAATTTTGAAATATAATCATAAATAATTGTCTTTAAACTATTTTCAAAGTAATGTATTAATGATTCGTAACTGTCTTTTTAATTATTTTTAAATGATTTATTTATTAATTACGGTTTTAATGTTTTAATTATAGAACTGTATTTATTATTTATTCAACTAATTAATGAGTTATTAAAGTACCAATTTGAACAATACTAATAAGGGAATATTCATATTTTTCCCTTATGTGTTTAATTTGTACAATCACTTCATGTTGCAGTTCCATGGTACATTTAATAACTTAAGGAAATACAAGGCCATTAAATACACAACATGTACAAACCCTGTTTCCATATGAGTTGGGAAATTGTGTTGGATGTAAATATAAACGGAATACAATGATTTGAAAATCATTTTCAACCCATATTCAGTTGAATATGCTACAAAGACAACATATTTGATGTTCAAACTGATAAACATATTTTATTTTGCAAATAATCATTAACTTTTGCAAATGATGCCAGCAACACTTGACAAAGAAGTTGGGAAAGGTGGCAATATATACTGATAAAGTTGAGGAATGCTCATCAAACACTTATTTGGAACATCCCACAGATGTGCAGGCAAATTGGGAACAGGTGGGTGCCATGATTGGGTATAAAAGTAGATTCCATGAAATGCTCAGTCATTCACAAACAAGGATGGGGCGAGGGTCACCACTTTGTCGACAAATGCGTGAGCAAATTGTTGAACAGTTTAAGAAAAACCTTTCTCAACCAGCTATTGCAAGGAATTTAGGGATTTCTCCATCTACGGTCCGTAATATCATCAAAGGGTTCAGAGAATCTGGAGAAATCACTGCACGTAAGCAGCTAAGCCCGTGACCTTCGATCCCTCAGGCTGTACAGCATCAACAAGCGACATCAGTGTGTAAAAGATATCACCACATGGGCTCAGGAACACTTCAGAAACCCACTGTCAGTAACTATAGTTAGTCGCTACATCTGTAAGTGCAAGTTAAAACTCTCCTATGCAAGGCGAAAACCGTTTATCAACAACACCCAGAAACGCCTTCGGCTTCGCTGGGCCTGCAGGCTAATTGGGAAAAGTTGGGTGCCATGATTGGGTATAAAAACAGCTTTCCAAAAAATGCTCAGTCTTTCACAAGAAAGGATGGGGCGAGGTACACCCCTTTGTCCACAACTGCGTGAGCAAATAGTCAAACAGTTTAAGAACAATGTTTCTCAAAGTGCAATTGCAAGAAGTTTAGGGATTTCAACATCTACGGTCCATTATATCATCAAAAGGTTCAGAGAATCTGGAGAAATCACTCCAGGTAAGCAGCATGGCCGGAAACCAACATTGAATGACCGTGACCTTCGATCCCTCAGACGGCACTGTATCAAAAACCGACATCAATCTCTAAAGGATATCACCACATGGGCTCAGGAACACTTCAGAAAACCACTGTCACTAAATACAGTTGGTCGCCACATCTGTAAGTGCAAGTTAAAGATCTACTATGCAAAGCGAAAGCCATTTATCAACAACATCCAGAAACGCCGCCGGCTTCTCTGGGCCAGAGATTATCTAAAATGGACTGATGCAAAGTGGAAAAGTGTTCTGTGGTCTGACGAGTCCACATTTCAAATTGTTTTTGGAAATATTCGACATACAGACTCTTATCGACGCAAAGTTGAAAAGCCAGCATCTGTGATGGTATGGGGGTGCATTAGTGCCCAAGGCATGGGTAACTTTCACATCTGTGAAGGCACCATTAATGCTGAAAGGTACATACAGGTTTTGGAACAACATATGCTGCCATCTATGCGCCGTCTTTTTCATGGACGCCCCTGCTTATTTCAGCAAGACAATGCCAAGCCACATTCAGCACGTGTTACAACAGCGTGGCTTGGTAAAAAAAGAGTGCGGGTACTTTCCTGGTCCGTCTGCAGTCCAGACCTGTCTCCCATCGAAAATGTGTGGCGCATTATGAAGCGTAAAATACGACAGCGGAGACCCGGACTGTTGAACGACTGAAGCTCTACATAAAACAAGAATGGGAAATAATTCCACTTTCAAAGCTTCAACAATTAGTTTCCTCAGTTCCCAATCATTTATTGAGTGTTGTTAAAAGAAAAGGTGATGTAACACAGTGGTGAACATGCCCTTTCCCAACTACTTTGGCATGTGTTGCAGCCATGAAATTCTAAGTTAATTATTATTTGCAAAAAAAAATAAAGTTTATGAGTTTGAACATCAAATATGTTGTCTTTGTAGTGCATTCAATTGAATATGGGTTGAAAAGGATTTGCAAATCATTGTATTCTGTTTATATTTACATCTAACACAATTTCCCAACTCATATGGAAACGGGGTTTGTAATTGTATAAATATAAAGATACCTAAACTAGAGATGTTCGATAATATCGGACTGCCGATATTATCGGCCGATAAATGCTTTAAAATGTAATATTGGAAGTTATCGATATCGGTTTCAAAAAGTAAAATGTATGACCTTTTAAAACGCCGCTGTGTACACGGATGTAGGGAGAAGTACAGAGCAGAGCGCCAATAAACCTTGAAGGCACTGCCTCTGCGTGCCGGCCCAATCACGTAATATCTACGGCTTTTCACACACACAAGTGAATGCAAGGCATACTTGGTCAACAGCCATACAGGTCACACTGAGGGTGGCCGTATAAACAACTTTAACACTGTCACAAATATGCGCCACACTGTGAACCCACACCAAACAAGATTGACAAACACATTTCGGGAGAACATCCGCACCGTAACACAGTATAAACACAACAGAACAAATACCCAGAACCCCTTGCAGCACTAACTCTTCCGGGACGCTACAATATACACCCCCGCTACCCCCCCCCCCACCTCAACCCCCAACCCCTCCCACCTCAACCTCCTCATGCTCTCTCAGAGCATGTCTCATTCCAAGCTGCTGTTTTGAGGCATGTTAAAAAAAATAATGCACTTTGTGACTTCAATAATAAATATGGCAGTGCCATGTTGGCATTCCATAACTTGAGTTGATTTATTTTGGAAAACCTTGTTACATTGTTTAATGCATCCAGCGGGGCATCACAACAAAATTAGGCATAATAATGTGTTAATCGTCGGAATCGGTAATTAAGAGTTGGACAATATTGTAATATCGGATATCGGCAAAAAAGCCATTATCGGACATCTCTAACTTAAACCATTAAAAAGTCAATTAAATATATCAATTAATCATTAAATAAATAATTTCGTAAATAGTTTTCATGTAATTAGTTAAAATATTTCACACTTTAACTTAATTGTTTAATGAACATTTATTATACATTTGAAAATATGAGTTTGTATAGTAAACATTGATTTATTTGTATTCAATACATAAAAGCTGTATTTTCTGTCCCTCAGGTGTGCTGGCTCTGTGGACCCTCATCACCCACGTCATGTACCTGCAGGACCACTGGCGCACCTGGTTGAAGGGTCTCAAGTTCTTCTTCTTCGTGGGTGTTTTCTTCTTTGTGCTGGCGGTGGTAGCGTTCATCACCTTCCTGTCCATCGCCATCCGTCACCACCAGTGTAAGTCAGCCCTGATTGTCACTGCTTATATGGGGGTGGGCAAAAAAACAAAAACATTTCAGATTAATCGCGATTCTTATTTGTAAGGATTCTCAATCGATTTAAAAAAAAAAAAAAATCGATTTGAATTATTTATTTTTTCTCAGTCTGTCCTGTCCAGCCACTCAGACAAATCATATAGTAGATGTAGATCAGAGTTTCCCAAAGTGGGGTACAAGGTGACGGTAAGGGGTACGTTAAGGCCAACGCCGACCGGACGCGGAGCGACAATACAAACAATTAGAACTCCATTGTTTTTAACAGAGCAGAGCCCAATGGAAACGCCTGCCACCACGCGGCTGCCGCAGAGGGTTAGAAAACTGTTCTCAAGTCCTGCACAGCAAGCCCATAGAAATGCATTGGTTTCACTTTTTGTTTTGTTTTCCCCTGCCATTTATTTCGTATGATTATTGGATAAAGTCAGTATACCACCCCGCGCTATAGACCTGCATTCTGAATACATACTTTGTGCATTCTTCTTTGTGCATACTTTATGCATTCTAAAATACATACTTGTCCCTAGGGCTGGGCGATATGGCCTTTTTTTAATATCGTGATATTTTAAGGCCATATCGCGATACACGATATATATCTCGATATTTTGCCTTAGCCTTGAATGAACACTTGATATAATAACATATAATCACAGCAGTATGATGATTCTATATGTCTACATTAAAACATTCTTCTTCATACTGCATTAATATATGCTACTTTAAAACTTTCATGCAGAGAAGGAAATCACAACAAAAAAAAATCACTATTTTTTTTTTTTCATACGGTGTTGATCTGGAAATGTTTGCCTCTGCATTTTAATGGTGTGGGCGTGTGGCACCGAACGGAGATGTTGACGTGCGGAGTAAGCACTCTTCATTCTCTAGCGGGTGACTTTTCAAATGATGCTACATATTAGCAGTAATGCTACTTTTTATAGCAACGCTTTCGCCCCACACTTGACAAATTACGGTTGTCTGTTCGACATATTCCCACTTGAAGCCAAACCACCGCCAGACGATGGACCCCCTGCTGTTTTTTGGGGGAATTAATTATTCTTTCATTTGTTACCAGATTCGCACCTTCTTTCGCTCGTATTACCGCTAGCATCGCAGCTAACGTTCGCCATGCTGCTACCTCTTTGCTGCGCGAGGGCGTATACGTATGTGACGTATGACGTGACAGTATGTGACGTGTGTAGAAGCTGCGCATGCTGTCTGTGAGAAGGAGACACAGGAAGGAGTGGGAAGAGCCTGTCGTGTAATGCCAGCAGCTAAAAGCAACTGCGTGAGAACGCATACTCGAATATCACGATATAGTCATTTTCTATATCGCACAGAGACAAACCCGCGATATATCGCACATATCGATATACCGCCCAGCCCTACTTGTCCCGCGCTCAAGTCTTCTCCCGACACAGTGTCTCAATTGTTGCGTAGCAACCAATTAGGCTACCGTATTTTCCGCACTATAAGGCTCATCTAAAAACCTCCAATTTTCTCAAAAGCTGACGGTGCGCCTTATAATCCGTTGCGCCTTATATATGGACCAATATTGAGCCACAACAGGTCTCGCAACTACGGTAAGCAGCCGGCGACTTCATTTTCCCCCGTAGAAGAAGAAGCGCGCGGTGCATGCTGGGATATATGGCTGCGCGAGGCGTGCCGTTTCATTTCCATTTGTGTGTTTGTGTAAAAACCCCAAAATGGCTCTTATTAAGAGACACGCTTACGACGCAGAGTTTAAACCCGGGCTTTCAGGAAGGCAGGTATTGTCACTGAACTGCTAGACAACAGCAGCGATACTGACTCCATTAATGACGAGACGGAGCCAGGCATGTTGGATGCCGTATTCGCCCAACTGTTTAATTCGGACACTGAAGAAGAAGAATTTGAGGGATTCGTGGATGAGGAATAACTTCATAAAGTGGGCTTTACATGTTTATTTTGTGTGTTGTGTTGTGTGACATTAACGTTTGAGCAATGTTGAGTTATTGATATTGTTATTGCTCTGCACTATTTCAAGTGTTACTATATTGTGATAGCATTAACGTTTGATTTACCGTAACTGTATCAGATTGTTTTTTACGTGTCTATTGAATCGAGGAAAAGTTAATAATAATAATAATAATAGATTGTATTTGTAAAAGCACTTTACATTGAGTAAACAACCTCAAAGTGCTAGTGTATTAAAAAAAAAAAAAAATAAAAAATAAAAACTAGTACAGCCAAATAGCTAAAACTAGTATGCATATATCTAAACAAAGGCTTTTTTCAAAAGAAGGGTTTTTAAGCCTTTTTTAAAAGCATCCACAGTCTGTGGTGCCCTCAGGTGGTCAGGGATTACATTCCACAGATTGGGAGCGGCAAAGCAGAAGGCCCAGTCTCCCATTGTTCGTAGTTTTGTCTTCGGAGGTTGGAGGAGGTTAGCCTGTCCGGAGCGGAGGTGTCGGGTGGAGGATTTGGGGGTGAGTAGTTCTTTGAGGTAGAGGGGGGCCTTTCCATGGAGGCACTGCTGGGTTAGTAGGGAGACTTTGAATTCAGTCCTGAGTGGAACAGGAAGCCAGTGAAGGGATTTGAGAGTTGGTGTGATATGGTCATATTTCCGCACTCTCATCATGATCCTCGCAGCATTATTCTGTATGTATTGCAGCTTCTGGATGTTCTTGCTGGGGATCCCGACAAGAAGTGCGTTGCAGTAGTCTAGCCTCCCCTCCACTATGTGATATAAATGTTGTACTACATGTTATACCTTGCTGTTGTTAAAAGATAAACGAAATACCACGTCACTGACTTTACCTCGGGGAAAATAATAAAACAGCTGCTTATTCATTTTGGGAGTGAACGGAGTTGTCAGAACGCTGGTTTGTAATCTATTAATGAAGTTTGACTGACTGATCTGACTGTTTTATTGACATTCCCTTTAACGCAGCTCCATCTAATGGATGCATAACGTAACCCCTGCCTCTACTGTAGCGTCTATTCTATGCGCCTTATAATGCGGTGCGCCTTATATATGAACACCGTTTTAAAATAAGCCATTCATTGAAGGTGCACCTTATTATCCGGTGCGCCTTATAGTGCGGAAAATACGGTACTTGTTAACGTCAAGTTACTATTCATAGAAAACATGATGGACGGATGGCTAAAAAGAGTAAATCCACCCTCCAGAGAGACATCATGGTAGGGATGATATTCGTTAAGAAATTATCGAGTTCGAGCCCATTATCGAATACTCTTATCGAACCGATTCCTTATCGAATCTCTTATGGAATCCAGATAGGTTGTTGTGTGTGCACTGAGTTCCAAAAGCCGTAGATGTTATTTGACTGGGCCAGCACGCTGTTTATATGGAGGAAAAGCAGACGTGACTGAGGACAGCATGCGGCCGTTAAAGGGTGAAGGTTTCAGGTGAGAGAGCCCCCAGTGAGCATATAGTGCTGCTATGTGAAGTGAAGTGAAGTGAATTATATTTAAATAGCGCTTTTCTCTAGTGACTCAAAGCACTTTTACATAGTGAAACCCAATATCTAAGTTACATTTAAACCAGTGAGGGTGGCACTGGGAGCAGGTGGGTAAAGTGTCTTGCCCAAGGACACAACGGCTGTGACTAGGATGGCGGAAGCGAGGATCGAACCTGGAACCCTCAAGTTGCTGGCAAGTCCACTCTATCAACCAAGCTATACCGCCCTATAATGTGCGTTGTAAATAAAAAAAATTGCCGACAAACACATCACCAACATGGACGAGGTGCCGCTCACTTTCGACATCCCAGTGAAGCACACTGGAGAAGAAGGGGACCAGCACGGTAGAGAATCCATACGCACAACGGGGCAAGAGAAGTCGGCTTTTACTGTTGTGCTAGAAGTTAGATTTTGTGTTTTGTTTGTTTTCTTTGTTGCTATATTAACAGTTTTTTTTAAAATACATAAACAAGGTGAATTGTTTTCTTTAGCACTTTGCCTTTCCTTTTTTTTTAAAAATACATTTTAATAATCATTTTAATGTTTGTAACATCTGAATGAGCAGTTACAGTTACAGTCAAAATAAATATTTGTAAATTATTTAATTATCTTTCTTTGTAATCACATGCTTAAAATAACTTAAGAAGTCGCTGGAAACATTAGAGCTGTTAATACATATAATGCTGTACACTTTAATAGTGGACTATGAAAATGAAGTGTAGTTGCATCCCAATGATGAGACTTTAATAGTGCACTATTAAAAGTATCTTAATGATGAGAGTTTGTCTCCCTGCAGCCCTGACGGACCCTCACAGTCTCTACCTGTCCTGCGTGTGGAGCCTCATGACCCTCAAGTGGTCCTCCCTGCTCTCTCTCTCCTCCCACCGCTACCGCCAAGAGTTTGCCCACATCAGCATCCTCAGCGACTTCTGACGCAGGACGTGATGGACGACCTTGAAGATGCTGGCCGGGGGAGAAACAACTTGCTGTCAGTCACTGCTGTGTCTTTGCAGTTTCACCTCATTGCCACCAGGGGCCCTCGCCACTCCAACAATGTCCTGACATCCACACCGGGATGGTGGAAGAAGTCCTCATGGCCGAGGTACGACAGGACATTTTCGATGCGGACAATGACTTTTATGCAAACTGAACCTTGCAAGAATGGACAATATTGGGCGGAAAAAAACTGCATGCATCGAAATCCTCCTGATCAAACACTTTTATGCCACTTTGTGTTGCTCTTTTTACACCGTCTGATAAAGCACCCGTTAATAAAATGCTCCTTTGACCAAACCTCGGCACAGTATCAAATCAAAGTATATTTTTATTGCACTTTGCATGCTCAGGCAAGTGGCAGACACAAAAACAAACAACCACAATTAGAAGAGAGGAAAACACAAGTTGACAATAACAAAACAAAAACAAAACATGGCACCTTTAAGGCATCCACACTGGACAATGACTTGAATTAACAGCATCTAAAAAAATTGTACAAAACATATAATAAGCTATAAATATTTCATATATAGGGCAGCATGGTGGTACAGGGGTTAGTGCATGTGCCTCACAATACGAAGGTCCTGAGTAGTCCTGAGTTCAATCCCGGGCTCTGGATCTTTCTGTGTGGAGTTTGCATGTTCTCCCCGTGACTGCGTGGGTTCCCTCCGGGTACTCCGGCTTCCTCCCACCTCCAAAGACATGCACCTGTTGATAGGTTGATTGGCAACACTAAATTGGCCCTAGTGTGTAAATGTTGTCTGTCTATCTGTGTTGGCCCTGCGATGAGTTGGCGACTTGTCCAGGGTGTAACCCGTTTTCCGCCCGAATGCAGCTGAGATAGGCTCCAGCCCCACCCCCCACCCCCCGCGACCCCAAAAAGGGACAAGCGGTAGAAAATGGATGGATGGATTTCATATATAAGTTAATAAAAACACAACATTGAGAGAATCATAGTAGTAATATTAATTAAAATAGAAAACAACCCCAAAAAATAGACTTAGACTTAGACAAACTTTAATGATCCACAAGGGAAATTGTTCAACACAGTAGCTCAGTTACAATGATGGAAAGTGTAAGGATGGAAAGGACAATGCAGGTATAAATTGACTAAATATAGTGATATAAAATATAACATATATACGGATATATACGAATATATACATAATATGTGTACAGTATATTATATATACAGATATATTATGTCTATAACATATATACAATATATAACAATTACCATGTACTATAAGATACCATATACCATACCATATAATAAGAAAACAAGAGTTTAATATTAGGATGATCAGCCTGATTAAAAAGTTTATTTCTTATTTTTTATTTCCACAGTCTCTGCAGTCCAGTAAACAGCCTTTTTTTCTTGTTCCAAAAAAAAGTTATAGAGGTATTGGAAAAGAAGATGATTTATTAATGCCTTTGGACACATCATTTAATGATGAAATTATTACATATGGCTCCTTTAAGTGTTTATTGTGATTTTAGAACTGTGTTTACATTGATTGATGCTTTTCCATGCTTGTGTTGACATTTCCTTTCCTTTCTTCCTTGATAGCTGAGGTGATTACAATCAGAGGACGGTTACATTTCAAATAGAACTGTTAACATTTTCCTTAGGTCATAAAAAAATAATAATTATCAATATCGACCGATTTATGAAACAATTTACATGGTGATACAGTCTTCGGCGCACGTTTCATCGTTGCCATTAAAAAACACTCCAAAACCGTAAAATTAAAACCGAGTAAGTTGGACATAAAAATAAAGATATTGTTCTCCAGAAGTCATTACAATATTCAATGTTTCTACTGCCAAGGAAGTATATTGTGTA
>NC_084570.2:35016660-35019160 GCF_033978685.3 Nerophis lumbriciformis | reverse complement strand
TCCGATGATTTCCCAGGAACTTCCGCTGATTGAAGTAGAAAGCCCCGAGATATTCAAGCGACATGCACAGCAATGGAAGGTCTTTATTGACCAACAAGTTCATCACTGAACGTCCAACGGCCTCGGTCCTGCCTGTGGGAACCCTGAGAGCTTGCATCTGAAACATTTTAGGCCGACACATATTTTCAGTTTGCACAAAGGGATCTGCCATGACAGGCTCTCGTTTGATGTGGCCTCACGGGGGGAACCAGAACCAGAGCGAAGGGCTTTCCAAAGAAGCCATGAAGAAATGCAACTTTGGTAAGATCACCTAATCTAATGGAAGCTGGGGACTGATTGGATGTGAAGGCAACTTCCTTTGAAGCGGGCCGCCAAGCTCTGTTGACGTTCCTAATGCGATGGCTCTGTTGGAGAAAGGCAGCATTCCTCCGCCGCTCGCACACCAGACGCCGCTCCACGGAATGTTGGAGCCAAGGGATGCGTGACAGCGGCAGATCCCGCAGATCCCAACTTCTGCTAACGAGTATTTGAAGTGTGAGATTACAGACGTTCTTCATTGGCCCGCAGAGCGAGATGTCCAGATAGAGAATGATCCCGTATTAATAAAGGAAGTCAAAGAGTGGACCATCTGTAAGACCTTTCAGGCTTTTGTTCCAGCGATGAGGTCATCAAGGTCTGGAAGGAACTACAAAGCACAGGCGGAACAGGGCAGTGGAACCTCAACGCGCTGAAACAGGTGTGTCCAAAGGACAGTGGAACCTCAACAGGCTGAAGCAGGTGTGTCCAAAGTGCGACACTGGGGCCAAAATGTTTATTTTATTCACAACTGAACACGTTTTTGTGTTGACTATGGATGAAACTTAGGACTGGACTAACTGATATCCGGCTATTTTTAGCAGTGGCGGGCCGTGCGTTTCCCACCTAGGCCTTCAGTGATGTCCCACTTCAATGATGACCTCTCAAAATAGCATCATTGATGTCACCACATGACCATTGCTGGAGAAATACTATACAGGAACACATTTACTGCGCATTGAAACACAACAACAGTGTACAAAACGGGCTATTTTCTGGCGCATTTAAAATCAATTATAACACATCAGCAATTAAAACATATCTTATGCAGTACTGTCAAAATTACAATTGCAAAAAACATGTTAAACGTGAAAAAATAAAGACATAAAATATTTGAACTCACAATTTGTAGCACCCATTGGACGCCGTATAAGCCAGTGGTACCGCTCCTAATCGCTTGATTGGAGTGGAAGTGGTGAGCATTTCACCATTTCATCGCCGACATGGTCTCACAAGATGTAGTTTCTCTTTAAATATCCTTCTTGGAAATGGCCTTGCAAATACACTATATTGCCAAAAGTATTTGGCCACCTGCCTTGACTCACATATGAAGTTGAAGTGCCATCCCATTCCTAACCCATAGGGTTCAATATGATGTGGGTCCACCTTTTGCAGCTAATACAGCTTCAACTCTTCTGGAAAGGCTGTCCACAAGGTTGTGGAGTGTGTTTATACACCATTCTTCCAAAAGCGCATTGGTGAGGTCACACACTGATGTTGGTAGAGAAGGCCTGGCTCTCAGTCTCTGTTTTAATTCATCCCAAAGGTGTTCTATCGGGTTCAGGTCAGGACTCTGTGCAAGCCAGTCAAGTTCATCCATACCAGACTCTGTCATCCATGTCTTTATGGACCTTGCTTTGTGCACTGGTGCACAGTCATGTTGGAAGAGGAAGGGGCCCGCTCCAAACTGTTCCCACAAGGTTGGGAGCATGGAATTGTCCAAAATGTTTTGGTATCGTGGAGCATTCAAAGTTCCTTTCACTGTAACTAAGGGTCCAAGCCCAACTCCTGAAAAACAACCCCACACCATAATTCCTCCTCCACCAAATTTCACACTCGGCACAATGCAGTGCGAAATGTAGCGTTCTCCTGGCAACCTCCAAACCCAGACTGGTGCATCAGATTGCCAGATGCAAAAGCGTGTTTTATCACTCCAGAGAAGGCGTCTCCACTGCTCAAGAGTCCAGTGGTGACGTGCTTTACACCACTGCATCCCACGCCTTGCATTGGACTTGGTGATGTATGGCTTAGACACAGCAGCTCGGCCATGGAAACCCATTCCATGAAGCTCTCTGCGTACTGTACGTGGGCTAATTGCAAGGTCACATGAAGTTTGGAGCTCTGTAGCAACTGACTGTGCATAAAGTCTTTGCACTATGCTGACCCCTCTCTGTCAGTTTACGTGACCTACCACTTGGTGGCTGAGTTGCTGTTGTTCCCAAACTCTTCCATTTTCTTATTATAAAGCAGACAGTTGATTTTGGAATATTTAGGAGCGAGGAAATTTCACGACTGGATTTGTTGCACAGGTGGCATCCTATGACAGTTCCACGCGGAAATCACTGAGAGCGGCCCATTCTTTCACAAATGTTTGTAGAAACAGTCTCCATGCCTAAGTGTTTGGTTTTATACACCAGGCCAAGTG
>NC_084570.2:34956660-35011660 GCF_033978685.3 Nerophis lumbriciformis | reverse complement strand
AAACAGGAAGTGAAGTGTGTTCGTAGTCTTTGTAAATCTATCCATAATCGTTTGATTTACGTTGCTAACAAACAGAAAAACAAACCGTGGTGAAAACAACCTCTTTGGTGGAGGTAAAGTTGAAGCACGCCACTTCAGAACCAGAACCAGCGGGTGACCACGCGGTCGCGGAGGTAATCACCCCAAAATGTTCAACTTGGGCAATATGAGGAAAGTGAAAAAAGTGCTTGATAAATCCTCAATCCATCCATCTATTTCCCCACCGCCTGTCTCTGGATGCCGCGCGGGGGGGCTGGAGCCTATTTTTCTTCTTTTTTTCTTCTTTAGTTTATTTCGAACATGAAACCACTTACAGCATAATACATCACACAATTGCATATCATTTCACTTTACATCATGTCTGAAAAGGAGTAGGAAGAAGCAAAGCTTATTTAATCCTACCCCTTTCCCACTTCAGAGCGTTTACAAATATATACATTCATTTACTGACTTTTTTATAGTAAAGTGACATCCATGAATTAGTAATACAACAGTTTTGTAATATATAATTAAGTCAGTCATTATTTACATACTAAGATGAAGAATATGTTATTTTCAAAAAGGTTGAAAGTATTTCTCATAATTCTTCTTTGTACTTTGTAAGCACTATTCATTTGAACAACCTCAGTACACTGTGAACTTAATCCATTCCATCATTTAATTCCACATACTGATATGCTAAAGATTCTAAGTGTTGTGCGTGCATACAAATGTTTTAAATGAGATTTTCCTCTAAGGTTATATTTCTCCTCTTTAGTAAAGAAGAATTGTTGTACATTCTTTGGTAGCAGGTTTTAGTTTGCTTTGTACATAATTTTAACTGTTTGTAATTTTACCAAATCATCAAACTTTAATATTTTTGACTCAATAAATAAAGTGTTTGTATGTTCTCTATATCCAACATTATGTATCAGTCTAATTGATCTTTTTTGTAACACGGTTAACGAATGTAACGCACATTTGTAGTTATTTCCCCATATTTCTGCACAATAACTCAGATATGGTAATACTAGCGAGCAGTAGAGAATATGAAGTGATTTTTGGCCCAGGACGTATTTTGCTTTGTTCATTATTAAAATGTTTTTTGCCACCTTATGTTGTATATTTTGTATACGAGATTTCCAGTTCATTTTATCATCTATAAATACTCCCAAAAATCTGGTTTCTTTTACCCTTTCAATGAGAGATGTCCGATAATATCGGACTGCCGATATTATTGGCCGATAAATGCTTTAAAATGTAATATCGGAAATGATTGGTATCGGTTTCCAAATTATCGGTATCAGTTTCAAAAAGTAAAATTTATGACTTTTTAAAATGCTGTGTACACGGACGTAGGGAGAGGTACAGAGCGCCATAAACCTTAAAGGCACTGCCTTTGCGTGCCGGCCCAGTCACATAATATCTACGGCCTTTCACACACACAAGTGAATGCAATACATACTTGGTCAACAGCCATACAGGTCACACTGAGAATGGTCGTATAAACAACTCTGCATTTTTTTCAACGCAAAAAATGTGCATTGGCTCAAAAAAGGTTGAAAAACACTGATATAAAACATTTAACTATAAAAGAGTTAAACTTGGGGCCCGAAACAAAGTCTAAATTTAGTGTTTGCGGTTTATACACCGGCAAATATAGTATTAAAATACGGTATTGTGCATATTAATGAAGACAGAAGCCCAAAATGGATTGCACGCCTTATTCTGTTCACCTAACAGACGCCATCCACTTTGCACACGTTTAGTAGATCAGCTATCAAGTTTGCACGTGTTTTAGTCCACACAAACCTTTAGTGAATCAGGCCCCAAGTCCTCAGCGGTGACTGTAGCACCTTAAAGGAATAATTAATTAGCTTAAAGGGGAACATTATCACCAGACCTATGTAAGCGTCAATATATACCTTGATGTTGCAGAAAAAATACCATATATTTTTTTAACCGATTTCCGAACTCTAAATGGGTGAATTTTGGCGAATTAAACGCCTTTCTGATATTCACTCTCGGAGCGATGACGTCACAACGGGAAGCAATCCGCCATTTTCTCAAACACCGAGTCAAATCAGCTCTGTTATTTTCCGTTTTTTCAACTGTTTTCCGTACCTTGGAGACATCATGCCTCGTCGGTGTGTTGTCGGAGGGTGTAACAACACGAACAGGGACGGATTCAAGTTGCACCAGTGGCCCAAAGATGCGAAAGTGGCAAGAAATTGGACGTTTGTTCCGCACACTTTACCGACGAAAGCTATGCTACGACAGAGATGGCAAGAATGTGTGGATATCCTGCGACACTCAAAGCAGATGCATTTCCAACGATAAAGTCAAAGAAATCTGCCGCCAGACCCCTATTGAATCTGCCGGAGTGTGTGAGCAATTCAGGGACAAAGGGCCTCGGTAGCACGGCAAGCAATGGCGGCAGTTTGTTCCCGCAGACGAGCGAGCTAAACCCCCCTGGATGTCTTGGCTCACACCGTCCCGAAGATGATCAAGAGAAGAATATCGACCCTAGCTTCCCTGGCCTGCTGACATGAGAGTGTGTCTCCAGAATATATTAATTGATGAAAATTGGGCTGTCTGCACTCTCAAAGTGCATGTTGTTGCCAAATGTATTTCATATGCTGTAAACCAAGTTCATAGTTGTTAGTTTCCTTTAATGCCAAACAAACACATACCAATCCTTGGTTAGAAGGCGATCGCCGAATTCGTCCTCGCTTTCTCCCGTGTCGCTGGCTGTCGTGTCGTTTTTGTCGGTTTCGCTTGCATACGGTTCAAACCGATATGGCTCAATAGCTTCAGTTTCTTCTCCAATTTCGTTTTCGCTACCTGCCTCCACACTACAACCATCCGTTTCAATACATTCGTAATCTGTTGAATCGCTTAAGCCGCTGAAATCCGAGTCTGAATCCGAGCTAATGTCGCTATAGCTTGCTGTTCTTTCCGCCATGTTTGTTTGTGTTGGCTTCACTATGTGACGTCACAGGAAAATGGACGGGTGGTTAAAATCAGGCACTTTGAAGCTTTTTTTAGGGATATTGTGTGATGGGTAAAATTTTGAAAAACATTTCGAAAAATAAAATAAGCCACTGGGAACTGATTTTTAATGGTTTTAACCCTTCTGAAATTGTGATAATGTTCCCCTTTAAGCCCCGTTTCAGCCACACTAAACCAGCGTTTAAGGTCCCCCTCCTCGGACAAATTTTTACACGGGTAAGTGCGCCGTGTATTTCTTGAATCTCTGGCTCTTAGCTTTATGGACTCATTGATCGTTTAAAAACTGAGTTCGGAGAGGAAGTGACACCAGAAAGACCGCGCCACACACAGGAAGTGACGTCATAAAGAACGCGTCACAGCCAGTTTCATAATAAAGCGGTTTCGTAACTCGGAGCTAACCACTGGAAATATGGAGGCGAGTCATCCAGACATGCCCTTGTTTCTCCTTCTTCTACATGTACAGACACTTGTGGAAATCACACATGAATACCTTAAGAGAAAGCGATTGCAGCTATTTGGGATACAACACTTCTCAGATGGCAAGAGAACTTTCCAATGTCCAGGTCAGCTGTGATTCTACTAACCGAAAAACTTTGTCCATTTGTCGAAGGAGAGACAACGAGAATGGGGGCTACCGTGGATGTGATTAAAAAAAGGTAGCGTGTGCTTTGTATTACCTGGCCGTCAAGTGAAGACTACGGACAACGGCGAATGCTTTTGGACTGGCAAAGCAGACTGTATTATTATTGTCCGCCATGTATGTCGCGGACTCAATGTCTAGGTCCAGAGTATATAAAGTCACCAAAAAGGAATGGACAATGATGGTGAAGGCAAAAGAGTGAGGAGTGTCCTGACCAGATATCTAGATCCCTAGTTTGATTGATGTAAAATGTTCTTTATCACATTGTTTACGTGTCTAATAAAGATTTGATTAATTTATGATGTCTCAGGTGTGATTTACTACAATAGGGCCCCACAGCACACTGGATTCCAGTTCATTGAAATAGCACAACACTGGATATTGTTCAGATAAGTTACATTTAAGAACTTGCACACAAAGCAACACTGGAGGTGACTGTGACGTGCGCATTTTCCGCGCATGCGTACTAGGTCAGCGGTCACGTTGCTCCGGCGGACGGAGGGGGTGAGGGGGTCTTAAACGGTGGCATTGTTGTGTGTGGACACGGTTAAGGTTAGGTGGGATTTACCCTGGATAACCTGTGGACACTGTATCGATCCATTGTGGTGAAGAAGGAGCTGAGCCGGAAGGCAAAGCTCTCAATTTACTGGTCGATCTACGTTCCCATTCTCACCTATGATCATGAGCTTTGGGTTATGACCGAAAGGACAAGATCACGGGTACAAGCGGCCCAAATTTGTTTCCTCCGCCGGGTGGCGGGTCTCTCCCTTAGAGATAGGGTGAGAAGCTCTGTCATCCGGGAGGAGCTCAGAGTAAAGCCACTGCTCCTCCACATCAAGAGGAGCCATATGAGGTGGTTCGGGCATCTGGTCAGGATGCCACCCGAACGCCTCCCTATGGAGGTGTTTGGGGCACGTCCGACCGGCAGGAGGCCACGGGGAAGACCCAGGACACGTTGGGAAGACTATGTGTCCCGGCTGGCCAAGGAACGGAGCTGGACAAAGTGGCTGGGGAGAGGGAAGTCTGGGCTTCTCTGCTTCTGCTGCTGCCCCCGCGACCCGACCTCGGATAAACGGAAGAAAATGAATGGATGGATGGATGGATGGAACCTTATCCGGCTTAGTGTAAACGGGGCCTAAGTGGAACACTAACACTCGTGCCGACTGCCTGTTCCACTTGTCACCATCGTGCACTCAAAGCCTGTAAAAGAGGTCCATAAGTTAGACCCCAGTCTGGCCAGTCCCGCTCAGCTGTGAGTTCCACTGGGACGGAACCCTGAACTCAAAACAGCGTAATCGGAGCCGGGCCAGGATATTAGCTCAAGTACACATGAAAGCGGGGACGTTTGAAGGAAGCTTGAGCGCTAAATATTATGATAAATGATGCCCTAATGCCAGCAGATAAAGTACGGCTACACAAGAATAATATCAGCGTTGGAGCAGATATCGGGTTTGTAAGTATGAGAATGGCGCCTTTCAAGGTTTGAGAAAACAATGTCACCTCAGGGTCCGCTTGGTGGCTGCTCTGTGATTCTCAACAGATGGAGCTTTTGGAGGTTGTTTTTGTGCCACAGTTTGAATCGCCAACATTTCAAACTTACAAGCAAATAGGGTGTTGTTTAATGCCCTCTTTTCAACTGCTCTGTGAAAGCCTGTCTCCCTGGAAAAGCTGCAAATAACCACACGGCTTTGAACGCCTCGCACGGAAGCATCTAGCTGCGCTAATAAAGGGCAACAATGGAGGAGTGAGAGTGTGTTTACTTCTCAGGATGTGGCTGCCAGTCTCCATTAGTAGACTTTATTCAAGAGGAGCAAACCTTCTGAACTACTTTGTCATACTTCTCCTCTGAGAGGTAATGTTAGCATGTGGGTTTATTTTTGCAAATAAACCAAGCAAGTGGACTGTTACAACAAACATGCGGCTCATGGAAATGTCTTTTTTGCACCATTCCGCCTGAAAATGAGCAGGATAGGATAGACTTTGTTCATCCCACCATGGGGAAATGTGGTTGCAGCGCAGGTAGAAAAAGTCCAGAAAAGAAAGGTTAAAAAAAACAAGAAGGGAAGCAACAAGGGACATAAAAGAGCGGATGCAACCAGCTACCATTTCTACATACAGCTACAAAAGTGAAACCCAACCAAAAAATGGGCAATATTTAACACATATGATTGCACCAAGCCTAGACAAACAATTTCAGCAGCCACATACACCCCCAGGGGAAAGTCTGTGCTTCTCTGCTTAGGCTGCTGCCCCCGCGTCCCGACCAAAATGATCACAATTATGATTATTATTACGGTATTGCCGAATATGCTCAAAAGTACTTATTTTAACCAGTTTGGACATGTATGCATAGTCAACGTTGTGTTAGTCTTGTACGATATACCGCTACTAATAAAGTACTGTGGTACTAATTGATTAAAAACGGTACTATGCAGCTTTTCAAAAATACCAGTACTTTAGTTTTTCATCGAACACTGAAGCCCTGTAAGCAGGGCTGTAGTGTTTTAGCTCCTTCTAAATCACTAATCCTCGCCTCCATGGCGACAAATAAAGTAAGTTTCTTACAAGGATCATTATCACTGCAGGATGAACACTTAGTGTCTAACAATCTCTGTGAACCTTTTCAATCCGGTTTCAGGGCAAATCACTCTACGGAGACAGCCCTCGCAAAAATGACTAATGATCTACTGCTAACGATGGATTCTGATGCGTCATCTATGTTGCTGCTTCTTGATCTTAGCGCTGCTTTCGATACCGTCGATCATAATATTTTATTAGAGCGTATCAAAACACGTATTGGTATGTCAGACTTAGCTTTGTCGTGGTTTAACTCTTATCTTACTGACAGGATGCAATGCGTCTCCCATAATAATGTGACCTCGGACTATGTTAAGGTAACGTGCGGAGTTCCTCAGGGTTTGGTTCTTGGCCCTGCACTCTTTAGCATCTACATGCTGCCGCTAGGCGACATCATACGCAAATACGGTGTTAGCTTTCATTGTTATGCTGATGACACCCAACTCTACATGCCCCTAAAGCTGACCAACACGCCGGATTGTAGTCAGCTGGAGGCGTGTCTTAATGAAATTAAACAATGGATGTCCGCTAACTTCTTGCAACTCAACGCCAAGAAAACGGAAATGCTGATTATCGGTCCTGCTAAACACCGACATTTATTTAATAATACCACCTTAACATTTGACAACCAAACAATTACACAAGGCGAATCAGTAAAGAATCTGGGTATTATCTTCGACCCAACTCTCTCGTTTGAATCACACATTAAGAGTGTTACTAAAACGGCCTTCTTTCATCTCCGTAATATCGCTAAAATCCGTTCTATTTTATCCACTAGCGACGCTGAGATCATTATTCATGCGTTCGTTACGTCTCGTCTCGACTACTGTAACGTATTATTTTCGGGTCTCCCTATGTCTAGCATTAAAAAATTACAGTTGGTACAAAATGCGGCTGCTAGACTTTTGACAAGAACAAGAAAGTTTGATCATATTACGCCTATACTGGCTCACCTGCACTGGCTTCCTGTGCACTTAAGATGTGACTTTAAGGTTTTACTACTTACGTATAAAATACTACACGGTCTAGCTCCGTCCTATCTTGTCGATTGCATTGTACCATATGTCCCGGCAAGAAATCTGCGTTCAAAGAACTCCGGCTTATTAGTGATTTCCAGAGCCCAAAAAAAGTCTGCGGGCTATAGAGCGTTTTCTATTCGGGCTCCAGTACTATGGAATGCCCTCCCGGTAACAATTAGAGATGCTACCTCAGTAGAAGCATTTAAGTCCCATCTTAAAACTCATTTGTATACTCTAGCCTTTAAATAGCCCCCCTGTTAGACCAGTTGATCTGCCGTTTCTTTTCTTTTCTCCTCTGCTCCCCTTTTCCTTGAGGGGGGGGGGGGGGGGGGCACAGGTCCGGTGGCCATGGATGAAGTGCTGGCTGTCCAGAGTCGGGACCCGGGGTGGACCGCTCGCCTGTGCATCGGCTGGGAACATCTCTGCGCTGCTGACCCGTCTCCGCTCGGGATGGTGTCCTGCTGGCCCCACTATGGACTGGACTCTTGCTATTATGTTGGATCCACTATGGACTGGACTCTCACAATATTATGTCAGACCCACTCGACATCCATTGCTTTCGGTCTCCCCTAGAGGGGGGGGGGGTTACCCACATATGCGGTCCTCTCCAAGGTTTCTCATAGTCATTCACATCGACATCCCACTGGGGTGAGTTTTTCCTTGCCCTTATGTGGGCTTTGTACCGAGGATGTCGTTGTGGCTTGTGCAGCCCTTTGAGACACTTGTGATTTAGGGCTATATAAATAAAGATTGATTGATTGATTGATTGATGAGGAATAGCTAAACATGCTTCACTACACACCGTATGAGGATACAATAGCTCACTGCTAACGACAAGCTAGCGCTCCTGAATGTAAACAAATGGGTGGATCAACACAGACATGGACTGTAATTATACCAAGTACAAAAGATGTGCATATCGATAATACAATGTTTACTTAGACTTAGACTTCCTTTCTATTGTCATTCAAATGTGAACTTTACAGTACAGATAAGAACAAAATTTTATTTCATTAGCTCATTGTAGTGTAGGATAAAAAAGCAATAAGGTGCATACATAAATAAATAAATAGATTACTGTACAGATAAATATATTGCACTTTTTCACATGCTTCCACGTTTATGGATGTATGTTATATTGTCTTTTTTATTCCAGCGAGTTAATCCATTTTGGGGGGAGTTGAGGGGATTTTTATGATGCGTTCAAGAGTCTAACAGCCTGAGGGAAGAAGCTGTTACAGAACCTGGAGGTTCTGCTGCGGAGGCTGCGGAACCTCTTTCTAGAGTACAGCAGTGAAAACAGTCCTTGGTGGGGGTGGGAGGAGTCTTTGCAGATTTTCTGAGCCCTGGTCAGGCAGCGGCTTTTTGCGATCTCCTGGATAGGAGGAAGAGGAGTCCTGATGATCTTTTCCGCCATCCTCACCACTCTCTGGAGAGACTTCCAGTCTGAGGCATTGCAGGCTCCAGTCCAGACAGAGATGCTGTTGGTCAGCAGGTCTCTATAGTGCCTCTGTAGAATGTGGTGAGAATGGGGGGAGGGAGCTGTGCTCTTTTCATCCGACGCAAAAAGTGCATGCGCTGCTGAGCTCTTTTTACAAGAGCTCCGGTGTATAGAGACCAGGTTATATTGTCAGTTATCTGCATCCCCAGGAACTTGGTGCTGCTTACTATCCCCACCGCTGTGCCGTTGATGAAGAGTGGAGCGTGGCTGGACTGGTGCTTCCTGAAGTCAACAATGATCTCCTTGGTCTTGTCGATGTTCAGGACCAGGTTGTTGGTTCTGCACCAGTCAACCAGATGTTTCACCTCCTCCCTGTAGTCCATGTCGTTGTTGTCACGGATGAGGCCCACTACTGTCGTGTCATCTGCATACTTCACAATGTGGTTAATAGTGGACCTGGCGCAGCAGTCATGAGTCATCAACGTGAACAGCAGCGGACTCAGGACGCAGCCCTGGGGGGAGCCGGTGCTCAGGGAGATGACACTGGAGGTGTTGTTGCCCACTCTCTCACAGACTGGGGTCTGTCTGTGAAGAAGTCAAGCAGCCAGTTGCAAAGGGGGTACTGAATCCAAAGGGGGGCCAGTTTGCTGTGGGATGATGGTGTTGAATGCTGAGCTGAAGTCCAGGAACAACATCCGCACGTGTGTGTCCTTTCCTTCCAGATGTTCTAAGCTCAGGTGGAGTGCAGAGGAGATGGCGTCCTCTGTGGAGCGGTTAGGGCGATAAGCAAACTGGTATGGGTCGAATGTGGGGGGAAGTCTGGAGACAATATATTCCTTTACCAGCCTCTCAAAGCACTTCATTATGATGGGGGTGAGTGCAACGGGGCGATAATCATTGAGGGGGGAGATTGTGGGTTTTTTAGGCACTGGAATGATTGTGGCCGTCTTAAAACATGATGGTACCACAGCCTGGGTCAGCGAGATGTTGAAGATGTCTGTGAGAACCCCAGCCAGCTGGTTTGCACATCCCTTAAGCACCTTGCCTGGAATGTCATCAGGTCCCGGTGCTTTCCGGGGGTTCACTCTTCTCAGGGTTTTCCGGACATCTGCTATGTCCAGGTTGAGCGGCTGCTCATCAGGGCGAGGGATGGATTTTCTCGCCGGAGTGGTGTTAAGTGCCTCAAACCTCGCAAAGTAGTTGTTAAGGTCATCTAGGAAGCTGATACTGTTGTCACAGGGACAGGGGGAAAGCTTTCTCGTCCGTGATGACATGTATGCCTTGCCACATTCGTCTAGTGTTTGTAGGGTTCTCGAAGAAGTCCTGCACTTTCTGACTGTGAGCACGCTTTGCAACCTTAATGGCACAGTTCAGGTTAGCTCTGGCTGATTTTAATGCCACCATGTCGCCAGACTTGAAAGCCTTGTTCCGAGCCTTCAGCATTGCACGTACCTCACTGTTCATCCAGGGTTTCTCGTTGGCCCGTGTGGGGATGTTCTTGATCACACTGACATCCTCCATGCACTTCTGAATGTATGCGGACAAAGACTCTGCATACTCCTCCACACGTGTGGTGATTTTCGGTGGCGGCTGCTTTGAACATGTCCCAGTCTGTGGTTTCGAAGCAGTCTTGTAATGCTGACATTGCTCCCTCTGGCCAGGTCCTCACCTGCTTCACTGTAGCTTTCTTCCTGATCAGCAGGGGCTTGTATGCAGGAATTAGCATCACAGAGAGATGGTCTGAGGTGCTGAGGTGGGGGCGTCGTGCAGCTTTATACGCATGTTTAATATTGCTGAACACTAAGTCCAATTTGCTTCCACCACTGGTTGCAAAATTCACATATTGATGGAAATGAGGGAAAACTGTTTTCATGTTAGCTTGATTAAAATCCCCTGCCACGATGAAAACTCCCTCTGGATGTGTAGTTTGCAGTTCATTGATGGAGCAGTACAAAGCATTCAAAACTTCTTTGGTGTTAGCACTGGGAGGAATGTACACTGCTGTGAAGATCATAGTACTGAATTCCCGGGGTAAATAAAATGGCTGGCATTTTATAGTTAACATTTCTTCATCGGGAGAGCAGTGACATGAGACTTCCCATTATTGCAGTAGTTGTTGTTGATGTATATACAAACACCACCGCCTCGGGGAGAGTGCTGCTCCTGTCCAACCGAAACATAGTTAGCCCCTATATGCTAACTGCCTCGCCCGGAACGGTTGGTTTCAACCACGTTTCTGTGAGAAATATGGCGCAGCAGTCTCTCATCTCGCGTCTTGCATTTAAATCCAGCTTCAGGTAGTCCAGTTTGTTCTCCAGGGAGCGGACATTTGAAAGCAGGATGGAAGGAAGCGGCGTTCTGTGAGGATTAGTCTTTAGCTTTGTTGTTAGCCCCGCTCGGCATACGCCGATATTTTTTATTATCACAAAATATTTTGTCTTTTTTATTGTTTATAAAGTCAGTAAATACATCCCTGGACACATGAGGACTTTGAATATGACCAATGTATGATCCTGTAACTACTTGGTATCGGATCGATACCTAAATGTGTGGTATCATCCAAAACAAATGTAAAGTATCAAAGAAGAGAAGAATAAGTGATTATTACATTTTAACAGAAGTGTAGATAGAACATGTTAAAACAGAAAATAAGCAAGTGTTAACAGTAAATGAACAAGTAGATTAACAATCCATTTTTACAGTTTGTCCCTCATAATGTAGACAAAATAATAGGTAGATAAATGACACAATATGTTACTGCATACGTCAGCAGACTAATTAGGAGTCTTTGTTTGTTTACTTACTACTAAAAGAGAAGTTGTCTAGTATGTTCACTATTTTATTTAAGGACTAAATTACAATAATAAACATATGTTTCATGTACACTAAGATTTTTTGTTACATTTTTTGAAGTCCCCTTTGTTTAGAAAAGTATGGAAGTACATGTTGGTACCAGTACCGGGACAAGCCTACGTGGTATGGATGTCTGGGTGGTGACGTTGAATAAAAACTGCAGTGATGGACGTAGGAGATCTTTGTCTCCAGCCACACTCCTGCTTGTCATCCACACCTCCTGTCCTCATTATTAGCATGCAGACCTTCCCCCTACCTAGCACGCACCCTCGGCCCCTACGCCGCCAACCACTCTTTAAGTGGATACCCCACAGGAAGCAGTTCTCCGGGGGGCGGGGGGGAAATGGGTCCCAGATGTGTGCCTTTGTGCCACTCCAGGCTCCTCGGGAGGGATGGCTGTGTGGGTGTTTGTGTGCGCAAACATCAATAACAGCCGCCAGGAGGGTGAAGACTCCCAGCATGGCGTGCTTTTTGCTTATGGACTTCCAAAACACACCGCAGGAGGATTGGTCACAGTGTTGCACCTTGGCAAGGCAGCGCTCCGACCTTTCGCCATATGATGCTAATTGAATTGACTGCGTTATAAGAACTTAAAGACAACTCCCCCCCCCCCCCTTCCTCTTCAAAAGCTTCACCGTGGCCATATTTCATTTCAGAATAAAAGCATATGGTGGAGCGAGCCCAGCAGACAATACATATCTGGGCCTTCTGGGATACCGAACTCCCCCTGGGCCCCATGTGTGTATGGAAGCCTTTTTATGTGTGAGTATGTGTATATGTTACAGGTCTCACAGGTGTGTGAGTTCAGTAGACAAAAGGTTGTGTTCATAGTCTAACACCTGGAAAACACAGGCAATGTTTAAGAAGAGTGAAGACACGAACAATCCTTGAAGCTTCCCAAGTTTCCTCTCTTTATTACACATTATATATATTTCCTATAATCCACAATGACAATATAATTATTATTCTCTAAATTCAATATTACATTCTCAAAACATATCTTCTTCATGGCACAATAGCTATTATAATGGTACCGTATTTTCCGCACTATAAGGCGCACCTAAAAACCACACATTTTCTCAAAAGCTGACAGTGCGCCTTATAACCCGGTGCGCTTTATTACGATTCATTTTCATAAAGTTTCGATCTCGCAACTTCGGTAAACAGCCGCCATCTTTTTTCCCGGTAGAACAGGAAGCGCTTCTTCTTCTACGCAAGCAACCGCCAAGGAAAGCACCCGCCCCCATAGAACAGGAAGCGCTTCTTCTTCTACTGTAAGCAACCACCCGCCCCCGGAAGAAGAAGAAAAAACGCGCGGATATCACCGTACGTTTCATTTCCTGTTTACATCTGTAAAGACCACAAAATGGCTCCTACTAAGCGACAAGGATCCGGTTCATAAAAAGACGCAATCTCTCCATCCGCACACGGATTACTACCGTATTTCACAGCAACTGATATTCCTGTGAACCGCACTGTGGAACGGGAGCACGTACGGTGAATATTCGCACCACAGGGAATGAGAAGTCATCCTTCACTGTGGTTCTAGCTTGCCATGCTAACTTCCACCCATGATGATATTCAAAAGGAAGACCTTGCCAAAAGAGACCTTTCCAGCCGGCGTCATCATAAAAGCTAACTCGAAGGGATGGATGGATGAAGAAAAGATGAGCGAGTGGTTAAGGGAAGTTTACGCGAAGAGGCCGGGTGGCTTTTTTCACACAGCTCCGAAGGCGAACACACCTTCACTAAGACGGGCAGACAGCGCCGGACGACATACGCCAACATTTGCCAGTGGATCGTAAATGCCTGGGCAGATATTTCGGTCACAACTGTGGTCCGAGCTTTCCGGAAGGCAGGATTCACAGAACAACAGCGACACTGACTCCGATGACTTCGACGAGACGGAACCGGCCATTTTGGATACCACGCTTGCGCAACTTTTCAATTCGGACACCGAAGACGAAGAATTCGAAGGATTTACGAATGAAGAATAACTTCAGAAGGTGAGCGCTATGTTTATTTTGTGTGTTGTGACATTAACGTTCGAGCAACATTATGTTGCTATTGCTCTACACCATTTTGAATTTTACTATGTTTGTGATTGCACATTTGCGTACATTTTGGGACAGAGTTGTTAGAACGCTGGTTTTCAATATATTATTAAAGTTTGACTGAACTATCTGACTGTTTTTTTGACATTCCCTTTAGCGCAGCGTAGGCGCGGCTTATAATCCGGGGCGGCTTATTGGTGGACAAAGTTATGAAATATGTAATTCATTGAAGGTGCGGCTAATAATCCGGTGCGCCTTATAGTGCGGAAAATACGGTATATACTTATGTATATTCACATTTCTATATATTGTTGTTACAGAAACATCTTGAGTAATAAACTCTTTCACAAATGGGGAAGTATCATTTAGACATGAAATGTCCTTGGGAAGTACACTTGGAGTCAAACAAAATGTATCCACATCACTCAGTTCATTATCTATTTACAAATATAAGAAACAACAATAACATATTTACACAGATAATAATATGACCTTGTGTGAGATAAAGATAGAAGAGTATTTCTTTACAACACAGAACTATATATACACACTGCAGTGCTCTTCGGTTGGCATAAAAAGGGTTAACTGCGAAGAGCTAGCTAGATGCTAACACACGGTGGTATTAAAGTCTAAAGGCACTAAAACATCAATCTCTGTCGCTGAACCATATTACATTTGAATTGTAAGGTGTTTAATTATCAAACGTTTACATTTGATATATTTCACAACATTACTGACCTGGAAAACACAGGCAATGTTTAAGAAGAGTGAAGACACGAACAATCCTTGAAGCTTCCCAAGTTTCCTCTGAGGAGAGGGGGAGGAAATACCCACACCTAAAAAGGGACCTACGGGCAACTACTTCACTACACATTAGTTCCACTCTTCATTTCTGGCTTTACACTACATGGATGGAAAACGGCTATAACCTCTGTCAATAAAAGTGATTGACAAAAAAACATATATATTCCACATTGTGAAGGCATCACTTATATATATATATATATATATATATATATATATATATATCCATCCATCCATTTTCTACCGCTTATTCCCTTTGGGGTCGCGGGGGGGCGCTGGAGCCTATCTCAGCTACAATCGGGCGGAAGGCGGTGTACACCCTGGACAAGTCGCCACCTCATCGCAGTATATATATATATATATATATATATATATATATATATATACAGTATATATGTATATATGTATATATATACATGTATATTTATATATATGTATATGTATATATGTATATATATGTGTATATATATATATATATATATGTATTTGTATATATATATATATATATATATATATATATATATACGTATATATATATATTAAAATATATGTATATATATGTGTATATATATATATATATGTATATGTATATATATATGTATGTATGTATGTATGTGTATATATATATATACAGTATATGTATGTGTGTGTGTATGTATATATGTATGTATGCATATATGTGTATTTATGTATGCGTGTATATAAATATGTATATATAAATATATACTGACATACATATATACATACACACACATACAGTCGTGGTCAAAAGTGTACATACACTTGTAAAGAACATAATGTCACGGCTGTCTTGAGTTTCCAATGATTTCTACAACTCTTATTTGTTTGTGATAGAGTGATTGGAGCACATACTTGTTGGTCACAAAAAACATTCATGAAGTTTGCTTCTTTTATGAATTTATTATGGGTCTACTGAAAATGTGAGCAAATCTGCTGGGTCAAAAGTATACATACAGGAATGTTAATATTTGCTTACATGTCCCTTGGCAAGTTTCACTGCAATAAGGCGCTTTTGGTAGCCATCCACAAGCTTCTGCTTAAATTTTTGACCACTCCTCTTGACAAAATTGGTGCAGTTCAGCTAAATGTGTTGGTTTTCTGACATGGACTTGTTTCTTCAGCATTGTCCACACGTTTAAGTCAGCACTTTGGGAAGGCCATTCTAAAACATTCATTCTAGCCTGATTTAGCCATTCCTTTACCACTTTTGACGTGTGTTTGGGGTCATTGTCCTGTTGGAACACCCAACTGCGCCCAAGACCCAAACTCCGGGCTGATGATTTTAGGTTGTTTTGAAGAATTTGGAGGCAATCCTCCTTTTTCATTGTCCCATTTAAAGCACCAGTTCCATTGGCAGCAAAACAGGCCCAGAGCATAATACTACAACCACCATGCTTGACTGTAGGAATTGGTGTTCCTGGGATTAAAGGCCTCACCTTTTCTCCTCCAAACATATTGCTGGGTATTGTGGCCAAACAGCTCCATTTTTGTATCATCTGACCACAGAATTTTCCTCCAGAAGGTCTTATCTTAGTTCTTGTGATCAGCAGCAAACTTTAGACGAGCCTTAAGGTGTGGCTTCCGGAGCAAGGGCTTCCTTCTTGTATATAGCCTCTCAGTCCATGGCGATGCAAAACACGCTTAACTGTGGACACTGACACTTGTGTTCCAGCAGCTTCCAATTCATTGCAGACCTGCTTTTTGGTGGTTCTCGGTTGACTCTTGATCATCCTGACCAATTTTCTCTCAGCAGCAGGTGATAGCTTGCGTTTTCTTCCTGATCATGGCAGTGACAAAACTGTGCCATGCGCTTTATACTTACCAACAATTGCCTGCACAGTTGCTCTTGGGACCTTAAGCTGCTTGGAAATGGCTCCAAGTGACTTTCCTGACTTGTTCAAGTCAATGATTATTTTTTTCAGATCTGTGCTGAGTTCCTTTGACTTTCCCATTGTGGCGTTTGTAATTGAGTCTAATGACTGCATCACATGAGCCCTATTTAAATGGCCTCAGAAAAGTCAACAGCTGTCGTCAAGTTAAGAGGCCATGCCATGAAGCTCATTTGGTATGATTATAACTTTTCTACTTGTCCAGGGTGTACCCCGCCTTCCGCCCGATTGTAGCTGAGATAGGCTCCAGCGCCCCCCGCGACCCCAAAGGGAATAAGCGGTAGAAAATGGATGGATGGATGGATACATCACCAACATTGATCATGTATGTTGCTGTATGTATACTTTTGACCCAGCAGATTTGCTCACATTTTCAGTAGACCCATAATAAATTCATAAAAGAACCAAACTTCATTAATGTTTTTTGTGACCAACAAAATCAATCACTTTTTCACAAAAAAATAAGAGTTGTAGAAATTTTTGGAAACTATATATATATATATATATATATATATATATATATATATATATATATATATATATATATATATATATATATATATATATATATATATGTATATATATATATGTATATACAGTATATATTAGGGCTTCAACAACTAATCGATTAAAAAGCGATTATAAAAATAGTTGGCGATTAATTTAGTCATCGATTCGTTTGATCTATGCTATGCTCATACGCAGAGGCTACTTTTTTTAATTTTCTTATAAACCTTTATTTATAAACTGCAACATTTACAAACAGCTGAGAAACAATAATTAAAATAAGGTATGGTGCCAGTATGCTGTTTTTATCCAATAAAATACTGGAAAGGATAGAAATGTAGTTTGTCTCTTTTATCTGATTATTAATAGATTAATCTAAGTAATAATCGACAGATTAATCGATTATCAAATTAGTTGTTAGTTGCAGCCCTAATATACTGTATATATATATATATATATATATATATATATATATATATATATATATATATATATATATATATATATATATATGTATATATATATATATATATATATATATATATATATATATATATATATATATATATATATATATATATATATATTACACTCACACACACACACATAGATGTTGGTTTAATTTTGCCTCAATTTTCAGCATGAGTGAAGAACGACCTGATAAGTCAGAAAGAGATGATACAGTATTATTTGCTCACAGATGCTACCTGCTGGTTGTTTGAACGCACTGCAGCTAGTCCTGGGTAGTCCCAGGACTAGCTGCACTAGAACAAAAAAAAATAGAATAAAACCATAAAAAAATAAATCAATAAAATAGAATAAAACAATAACAAATAAATCAATAAAATAGAATAAAACAATAACAAATAAATCAATAAAATAGAATAAAACAATAAAAAATTAATCAATAAAATAGAATAAAATAATAAAAAATAAATCAATAGAATAGAATAAAACAATACAAAATAAATCAATAAAATAGAATAAATCAATAAAAGACACAGAGAGACTTTAAAAGCCAGAGAATAAAAGTGGGTTTCAAGACAAAACTTGGGGGCCATTCTGACATGAGGGGGCAGAACATTCCAAAGTTTAGGGCCAACAACAGAGAAGACCCTGTCTCCCCTAGTCTTAAACCTCCTTTTAGGCCCCACAAGTTGGAACTGGCCCTCGGACCTCAACGCGCCAGCTGGAGCATACATTTGGATGAGGTCCGTGATGTACTTTGGGTCCAGTCCATTCAAACCTTTAAAAACAAACAGTAAAATGTTCAAATCAGTTCTAACTGGAACAGGAAGTCAATGCAGGGAAGTGAGAGTCAGGGTGATGTGCTCCCTTTTTTTTTGGTTGCCGTTGAAAGTGGTGCCGCAGAGTTCTGGACTAACTGTACGCTTGAAAGTGCATTTGGACTTATTCCAGCGTCAAGCGGATTCCAGTAGTCCAGACCTGATGAGATAGAAGCAGGCGTGAACTGTTCAAATTGTTTCAGAGATAGAAAAGATTTCATCTTTGATAAAAGCCGAAGATGATAAAAACTTGATTCAACAACGGCGTTGATTTGTTTGTCAAATTTAAAAACCCTGGTCTATAATGACTCCAAACTTGGTGGCTGTGGGATTTACAGAGTTCTTAAGAACGTCCAAGTCCAGCAGAGGATCAGTGTTGCCAAGCAGCACAACTTCAGTTTTTTCCTCGTTTAGCTTTAAACCAGCGAGAATGGACGCATTTTGACCTCCAAAACAAAAGCTCCATGTGAAGCTATAAACACTGAAGAGGTGCTTTAAAACATGGCTAGCTAGCTAGTCTGCATTGTTTTAGCTACTTCTAAATCACTAATCCTCGCCTCCATGGCGACAAATGAAGTAAGTTTATTTCAAGTAGCATTATCACTGGAGGACGAGGAATAGCTAAACATGCTTCACTACACACGTAGGAGGATACAATAGCTCACCGCTAACAGCAAACTAGCACCCCTGAATGTAAACAAACGGGTGGATCTATACATACATCGACTTTAACGATACCAAGTACGAGAGCACTACTGTATATAGTTGATACTACAATGATTACATCTATATTTTTACTATCACAAATAATAAATAGGTAGGTAAATGACACAATATGTTACTGCATACGTCAGCAGACTAATTAGGAGTCTCTGTTTGTTTACTTACTACTAAAAGACAAGTTGTCTAGTATGTTCACTACTTTATTGAAGGACTAAATTACAATAATAAACATATGTTTCATGTACCCTAAGATTTTTTCTACCAATAAAGACAATAATGACCTTTTTTTTTTTTTAAAGTATCGAAAGGTATTGAAATACAAGCCTAATATATGCATGAATATACATTAGGGTTGTCTCGATACCAATATTTTGGTCCCAGTACCAAAATGTATTTTGTATTTTGACACTTTTCTAAATAAAGGTGACCACAAAAAATGTATTTTAACAAAAAATGTTAGGGTACATGAAACATATGTTTATTATTGTAATTTAGTCCTTAAATAAAATAGTGAACATACTAGACAATTTGTCTTTTAGTAGTAAGTAAACAAAGAAAGACTCCTAATTCATACTTGCCAACCTTGAGACCTCCGATTTCGGGAGGTAGGGGGTGGGGCGTGGTTGGGGGCGTGGGGCGTGGTTAAGAGGGGAGGAGTATATTTACAGCTAGAATTCACCAAGTCAAGTATTTCATATATATATATATATATATATATATATAAAAGAAATACTTGACTTTCAGTGAATTCTAGCTATACATTTTTTTTATTATATATATATATATATATATATATATATATATATATATATATATATATATATGTATATATATATGTGTATATATATATATATATATATATATATATATATATATATATATATATATATATATATATATATATATATATATATATATATATATATATATATATATATATATAAATAAAAGAAATACTTGAATTTCAGTGTTCATTTATTTACACATATACACACACATAACACTCATTTACTCATTGTTGAGTTAAGGGTTGAATTGTCCATCCTTGTTCTATTCTCTGTCACTATTTTTCTAACCATGCTGAACACCCTCTCTGATGATGCATTGCTGTGTGGCACGCACAAAAGTGCTTTCATCAAATGCACTAGATGGCAGTATTGTCCTGTTTAAGAGTGTCACAACATTGCTGTTTACGGCAGACAAACTGCTTTATGGTAGACGAAAACGTGACTGCTGTTGTTGTGTGTTGTTGCCGCGCTGGGAGGACGTTAATGAAACTGCCTAACAATAAACCCACATAAGAAACCAAGAACTCGCCCTCGATCATTCTACAGTTTAATGATTGGGCAGGCACGCTGTTTATATTGTGGGAAAGCGGACTCAGGTCCGCATGGAGCTGGAGGGGGCATGGCCTCCAGCTCCGCCTGAATTTCGGTAGATTTTCGGAAGAAAATTTGTCCCAGGAGGTTTTCGGGAGAGGCGCTGAATTTCGGGAGTCTCCCGGAAAATCCGTGAGGGTTGGCAAGTATGTCCTAATTAGTCTGCTGACGTATGCAGTAACCTATTGTGTCATTTATCTACCTATTATTTTGTCTAAATTATGAGGGACAAACTGTAAAAATGGATTATTGATCCACTTGTTCATTTACTGTTAATAGCTGCTTATTTTCTGTTTTAACATTTTCTATCTACACTTCTGTTAAAATGTAATAGTCACTTATTCTTCTCTTCTTTGTTACTTTACATTAGTTTTGGATGATACCACACATTTAGGTATCGATCCGATACCAAGTAGTTACAGGATCATACATTGGTCATATTCAAAGTCCTCATGTGCCAAGGGACGTATTTACTGACTTTATGAACATAATAAAAGTTAAAAAAAAAAAAAAGGAAAGAAGATGTTGTGATGCCAAAAAATATTGACGTAATCATAGTAGTATCGACTAGATACACTCTTGACTTGGTATCATTACAGTGGATGTCAGGTGTAGATCCACTCATGGTGTTTGTTTGCATTGTAACGCCGGTGAGCTATTGTATCCTCCTACGATGTGTAGTGAAGCATGTTTAGCTATTCCTCATCCAACTTTATTTGTCGCCATGGAGACGAGGATTAGTGATTTAAAAGTAGATAAAACACTGTGGATGGACGTTAGCCACTAGCTAGCTAGCCATGTCTTAAAGCACCTCTTCCTGAGGGTGTTTCAGTGTTATAACTTCACCTTTATCTTTACTTTTTACACCAAAATGCGTCCATTCTCCCTTTTCTATCTACACACTGTGTCTGCTTGTAAGTACTCTGTGTGTGTGTGTGTGTGTGTGTGTGTGTGTGTGTGTGTGTGTGTGTGTGTGTGTGTGTGTGTGTGTGTGTGTGTGTGTGTGTGTGTGTGCGCTGCCCAACATGTTATTCTTCATTAGTACCTCGATACTATACTAGTACCGGTATACCGTACAACCCTAGTATGTTACTATACTATACTAATACTGGTATAGTGTACAAGCCTAGTATGTTACTATAGTAGTACTGGTATAGCGCGCAAACCTAGTACGTTACTATACTATACTAGTACCATTATAGCGTACAACCCTGGTACGTTACTATACTATAGTAGTACCAGTATAGCATACAACCCTAGTACGTTGCTATAGTAGTACCGGTATAGCGTACAACCCTAGTACATTACTATACTATACTAGTACCAATATAGCGTACAACCCTAGTATGTTAAAATACTATACAAATACCGGTATAGCGTACAACCCTAGTACGTTTCCATACTAGTACCGGTATAGCGTACAACCCTAGTATGTTACTATACTATACAAGTACCGGTATAGCGTACAACCATAGTACGTTACTATACTATACAAGTACCAGTATAGCGTACAACCCTAGTCTGTTACTATAGTAGTACTGGTATAGCGTACAACCCTAGTACGTTACTATACTATGCTAGTGCCAGTATAGCGTACAACCCTAGTATATTACTATACTATACAAGTACCGGTATAGCGTACAACCCTAGTATGTTACTATACTATAGTAGTACCAGTATAGCGTACAACCCTAGTACATTACTATACTAGTACCGGTATAGCGTACAAGCCTAGTATGTTACTATATTATACTAGTACTGGTATAGCGTACAACCCTAGTACGTTACTGTACTATAGTAGTACCAGTATAGTATACAAGCCTAGTACGTTACTATAGTAGTACCGGTATAGCGTACAACCCTAGTATGTTACTATACTATACTAGTACTGGTATAGCGTACAACCCTAGTACGTTACTATACTATAGTAGTAAAAGTATAGTGTACAAGCCTAGTACGTTACTATACTAGTACCGGTATAGCGTACAAGCCTAGTATGTTATTATATTATACTAGTACTGGTATAGCGTACAACCCTAGTACGTTACTGTACTATAGTAGTACCAGTATAGTGTACAAGCCTAGTACGTTACTATAGTAGTACCGTTATAGTGTACAACCCTAGTATGTTACTATACTAGTACTGGTATAGTGTACAAGCCTAGTACGTTACTATACTATATAAAGTACCAGTATAGTGTACAACCCTAGTATGTTACTATACTAGTACCGGTATAGCGTACAAGCCTAGTATGTTATTATATTATACTAGTACTGGTATAGCGTACAACCCTAGTACGTTACTGTACTATAGTAGTACCAGTATAGTGTACAAGCCTAGTACGTTACTATAGTAGTACCGGTATAGTGTACAACTCTAGTATGTTTCTATACTATACTAGTACTGGTATAGCGTACAAGCCTAGTACGTTACTATAGTAGTACCGTTATAGCGTACAAGCCTAGTACGTTACTATAGTAGTACTGGTATAGCGTACAACCCTAGTATGTTACTATACTATACTATACTAGTATGTTACTATAGTAGTACCGTTATAGCGTATAAGCCTAGTACGTTACTATAGTAGTACCGGTATAACGTACAAGTCTAGTACGTTACTATACTATACTAGTACTGGTATAGCGTACAAGTCTAGTACGTTATTATAGTAGTAGCGTTATAACGTTGTAGCCTAGTATGTTAATGATATATTGTGGGCTCCAGAAAGGGTTAATAATGAGCGCAGAAGAGGGCGAGTGTTTAGTGAAACATTATGTCAAGGCTCTGACAAGAAAATGAAATGTGCAACATCAATCAGGCGATGAGGAGATCAAACGGGCCTCCACACTCCTGCATCTGGTTCTGTTTGGACCCCCCCCACCCTCCTCTCTTCCCCCTTTTTCCTCCAATCGGCGACATTCCTGCTCGGCCCGCTCACTTTTGTTCACTCATGTTTTCCACCGCGGTGGCTCTGCGCCACGCTTTTGTGGAAAAAGGTAAGCGGCGGCGGCAACAATGGCTTTCCGGCGCTCTGCGCTGTCTCCAGCGGGTCTGCGGGTGAAGCCAGATGTGTAAGATCAGTTAATGCCCGCTTATGCAGCCTCATATCCTGGCAAGAACCACTGCAGTGGACATTGCTTTCTGGACCAGGCTAAGCAAGACTTTGTTTATGGGCCCGTTCTGCTTTTTAATCCTACTTATTAAGGGCCCGATGCCAAGCAAGCACCTGCTGACATATGAATATACTTCATGTATTGGCCTCATCTTGCAAGTATGCTAACTTTTACATGTTAGCATACTGACGTTTTATGCTATGTTTTATACTTAGAGCTATCTTGCAAGTATGCTAACTTTTCCAATATTAGCATGCTAAAAATCATAGATTTAGATACTTTGCACATTCTCTTAAATATGCTAACTTCTCCAATATTAGCCTGCTTTGGTTTTATGCTAGCATTTCAGCTCATGTTAATCATTTAAATCTAAAAATCGTAATTTTGATACTTTGCACATTCTCTTAAATATGCCAACTGTTCTTGTGTTTACAAATTACCGTTAGCATGATAACGTTTTATGTTAGCAATTTTGCTAATTATATATTTTTAAAACTACAAATCATGGATTTTGATTCTTGCCACATCTTACAAGTATGCTAACTTTTCCAATATTAGCATGCTTTGGTTTTATGCTAGCATTTTAGCTCATGTTAATCATTTAAATCTAAAAAACATAGATTTTCATACTTTGCACATTCTCTTAAATATGCTAACAGTTCTTGTTTACAAATTAGCATTAGCATTATAACGTGTAATGTTAGCAGTTTTGCTAATTATATATTTTTAAACCTACAAATCATGGATTTTGATTCTTGCCACCATCTTACAAGTATGCTAACTTCTCCAATATTAGCATGCTTTGGTTTTATGCTAGCATTTTAGCTCATGTTGATCATTTAAATAAAAAAATCATATATTTTCATACTTTGCACATTCTCTTAAATATGCTAACCGTTCTTGTGTTTATATCTTAACGTTAGCATGATAACGTTTTATGCAAACAATTTAGCTAACTATATATGTTTAAACATGCACATCTTGGATTTTGATACTTGGCGCCATCTTACAAGTATGCTAACTTTTCTAATATTAGCATGCTTTGGTGTTATGCTAACATTTTAGCTCATGTTAATTATTTAAATCTGAAAATCATAGATTTTTATACTTTGCACATTCTCTTAAATATGCTAACTGTTCTTGAGTTTATATATTACCGTTAACTCCATGGTGACGTTTTGGTGAATTTACTGAGAAGTTTGTGAAACTGAAACGATACAAAAAGAATGCCATCGTATGTTAATAATACGAACACAGACACTCGTAAACGTGTTAGCATATTAGCTAACTCTAACGACGCTCGTTTGATGACACTACGATAGCACGTACAAATATGCACGAAAACACTCCTGCAGACATCACGCATGGGACGCTTTAGTAAGTATGAATTGTTTTAGTTACATTGTAAAACTTACAAACCTTGCTTGGAGTGACGAATGAAGAATCCATTTGAGTAGAAACGCTATGGACGATTAGAAGACGAAACAGCACTTCTACTTCCGGTTCAAGGCTTTAAACGGAAGGAAATATCGTAGACATTCACCTAGTTGCACCTGCAGTGAGCGAACTCGTCCAAAAGATGGCACCATAGCACAAACAATTACGCACGTTTTCAGTGTCTTTGCATGTATTTTATAAAGATGATTTGCTTTGTGATGAGGTGGCGACTTGTCCAGGGTGTGTAATAGGGTGTTCACTCGTACAATAACAATGTTGCTACAGTTTGGTTATTATACAGGTTACAGAGCGTAAATGAAGAATTGTTGACGGTTTTTGAATGCATTTTTAAAGTGATTTATAGGTACAATTGATTGCTAACCACCAAGAACAAACCGATATTTATATGTTAGAAAGCGAAAAAACATACAAAAACACTTTTGTCTTATTGTCTCTAATCATGATTGTGATTGATAGGCAAAAATCCCCCAAAAAGTGCAGTTCCCCTTTAAGCAAAACACACATGTCCACTGCAGGGGGCGCTAAAGCTTGGGGCGGTATAGCTCGGTTGGTAGAGTGGCCGTGCCAGCAACTTGAAGGTTCCAGGTTCGATCCCCGCTTCCGCCATCCTAGCCACTGCCGCTGTGTCCTTGGGCAAGACACTTTACCCACCTGCTCCCAGTCACACCCACACTGCTTTAAATGTAACTTAGATATTGGGTTTCACTATGTAAAAGCGCTTTGAGTCACTAGAGAAAAGCGCTATATAAATATAATTCACTTCACTGCTTTGAAGGCCACAAGATGATTGGAACCCCAATGGGAACAAACTGGTGCAATCAAGAGGCCAGTCCCAGATCTTCACACACAATGCTTGTTATTTGTAAGCCTTCTGGCCTAAAAGTCTTTGACTTCATTTTAATTGAGGAAAGGCAAAGGATGTGAGCTGTGCAGGCCATTGTCCAATGTGCCTGCACAGGTGAGTCATGACGCAGGAACCTTTCAACAAGTTGCACAATTCTGGGACTTCTCAACATCTTCCTGTGGGAACTTATTGCTAAATAGTCACGCCAACTTGGTCCACAACCACCAAATATTTGCCTTCAACTCTCAGTATTTCTATAACTTCAATTCAGGCAAGAAGCCTTTATTTATTGACAAATTAAGGCCAAATAGCATAATGATAATGACGACCATGTTTGGGTGGAGATCTGCTTCCTAAATGAAGTACAATTAAAATGTTTTATTAGTTTATTAAAGGGGAACATTATCACAATTTCAGAAGGGTTAAAACCATTAAAAATCAGTTTCCAGTGGTTTATTTTATTTTTCGAAGTTTTTTTCAAAATTTTACCCATCACGCAATATCCCTGAAAAAAGCTTCAAAGTGCCTGATTTTAACCATCGTTATATACACCCGTCCATTTTCCTGTGACGTCACATAGTGATGCCAACACAAACAAACATGGCGCATAGAACAGCAAGCTATAGCGACATTAGCTCGGATTCAGACTCGGATTTCAGCGGCTTAAGCGATTCAACAGATTACGCATGTATTGAAACGGATGGTTGTAGTGTAGAGGCAGGTAGCGAAAACGAAATTGAAGAAGAAACTGAAGCTATTGAGCCATATCGGTTTGAACCGTATGCAAGCGAAACCGACGAAAACGACACGACAGCCAGCGACACGGGAGAAAGCGAGGACGAATTCGGCGATCGCCTTCTAACCAACGATTGGTATGTGTTTGTTTGGCATTAAAGGAAACTTACAACTATGAACTAGGTTTACAGCATATGAAATACATTTGGCAACAACATGCACGTTGAGAGTGCAGACAGCACAATTTTCATCAATTAATATATTCTGTAGACATACCCTCATCCGCTCTCTTTTCCTGAAAGCTGATCTGTCCAGTTTTGGAGTTGATGTCAGCAGGCCAGGGAAGCTAGGGTCGATATTTTTCTCTTGATCATCTTCGGTGGCATAAGGGATGGTGTGAGCCAAGACATTCAGGGGGTTTAGCTCGCTCGTCTGCGGGAACAAACTGCCGCCATTGCTTGCCGTGCTACCGAGGGCCTTTGTCCCTGAATTGCTCACACACTCCGGCAGATTCAATGGGGGTGTGGCGGCAGATTTCTTTGACTTTATCGTTGGAAATGCATCTGCTTTGAGTTTCGCAGGATATCCACACATTCTTGCCATCTCTGTCGTAGCATAGCTTTCGTCGGTAAAGTGTGCGGAACAAACGTCCAATTTCTTGCCACTTTCGCATCTTTGGGCCACTGGTGCAACTTGAATCCGTCCCTGTTCGTGTTGTTACACCCTCCGACAACACACCGACGAGGCATGATGTCTCCAAGGTACGGAAAACAGTCGAAAAAAGGGAAAATAACAGAGCTGTTTTGACCCGGTGTTTGAGAAAATGGCGGATTGCTTCCTGATGTGACGTCACATTGCTCCGAGAGCAAATAATAGAAAGGCGTTTAATTCACCAAAATTCACCCATTTAGAGTTCGGATATCGGTTAAAAAAATATATGGTCTTTTTTCTGCAACATCAAGGTATATATTGACGCTTACATAGGTCTGGTGATAATGTTCCCCTTTAAGGATCCTCATTAGTCTACACCGCAGTGGAGACTATTCTTCCTGGGGTCCAGGCAAAAAAACATCACACAATCGCAAAACAAAATATTACAATGCAGTACAACATGATCAAATTATAAAATGTTGTAATACAAAAATAGCAACAACAAAGAACCAAAAAAAACAACAACAATAACTTAGAGTTTACATAGTAATGTTCATACCAAAGATAAAAAAAGCAATATAAAAAAAAAATATATATATATATACTGTATATATATATATATTTTTGCAAAAATAAAGCAAAGAACCAATGGCCTAAAATATACACATTAGTGTACCAAAGACAAACAATAAGTGATGAAAATGTACCATCCATCCATTTTCTACTGCTTGTCCCATAATCAATAAAATAGTCAATAATCAATAAAACCAGTCATGACATTAGGTACAATCTAGAATAATCTCTTTCCGCAATACTTCTCCTCTTAGTTTATTCTTAAAACCCACTACACTGGTGATATGGTTTTTTACAGGCTGTAGAGCGCACCGGTATTCAAATATTTATTATTTTCTACAAATATTAGCCGCACCGGACTATAAGTCGCACGTATTTAGCAATAGGAAAGTCAATATTTATTTACATACCTTAATTGTTTCCTAATGGCTGATCAAACAAAACAGAAGTCATGGCCATGGACCCACTAGCTGCGCAAGCTCGCTCTCCAATCAGCTAAACAGACTACACTTTGACGTTTTGGTGAATTTGTGAAACTGAAACAATACAAAAAGAATGCCATTATAAGTTAATAACACTAACGCAGGCACTTATAAACATGTTAGCATATTTGCTCATGCTAACAATGCTAGCTTGATTACATTACGATAGCAGGTGCAAATATGCATGAACACACTCCTACAGACGTCACACATTGGACACTTTAGTGAGTATGAATTGTTTTAGTTATATTGTAAAACTTACAAACGTTGCTTAGAGTGATGGATGAAGACACCATAAAGGCATAGAAACACTATGGACGGTTATACTCCCGATTCAAGGCACGTGCATTTTCAACCCGCAGCAACGTCAGTGTTTTTATTTATTTATTTTGTATTTATTAATTTATTTACAGACAGAGATCATTTTGTATGACATTATTATTTCTTTTGGTAATATCAGAGTCCGTTCTGCAAAAAGGTCATCTCTAGAATCGCACCGTTAAAATATGCATCATCATATAATATACAAAATACAATACAATACAATTTCTTTCAAAATCTACCCACCAAATAACCATTTACAATTTCCTACCAACCTACCAGCAGGTTGATACGTGGCTCAATGATCTGTATGAACTCGTCCAAAAGATGGCGCCGTATCACAAACAATTACACACCTTTTCGGTGTCTGCGTCTGTGTTAACTGAACACTATTTGGTGAATACAAAACATTGTAGCCGTCTGTGAAGAAAAAGGCATGAATTAGCTGCACCTTTTTATAAGCTGCATGGTTCAGAGTGTAGGAAAAAGGTAGTCCAACAAATGCGCAGATAAAAATCAAAGTAGCTCTCATATTGATGAAAAAACAACCTAAATACAAGATGCAGATGAACCCCATTTTGTGAGTAGTCAATACCAAATTTTGTTCTGGCAAAACAAACATTCTCCATTATTTGTCTCGACTCAGCTGTGAAAATAATCAGTAACAACATTTTTTCACATGACTAATCTCTGGTGGTAAGCTAACACTTCTACTTAGGGTGGGGTGACGACATCATCGTGATCAGCTGTTAGCATATAGAAGCCTGATCAATCGTGGCTTGGCCAATCAGAGTCAAGCCTTTAGTAAACAGAATCCTCGCTAGAAACAGAATGACCCAACTTGGAGCTAAACACCAAATAAATTAAATGAATAAATAATTACCAAAACCAGACCGGGGGCCATTTGCGGCACGCAGCTCAACCCGCAACATTTTGTGGAAAAAAATAACAACAGTGAAAAAAGACATAATGTAATGAGAAAAAATATGAACATTTGACACAAATAATAATATGAAGGCGATATATTTATTTAATTTCTTAAAAACTAAAAGTTCAAAACAGACATTATTAATCAAAACTAGAGATGTCCGATAATATCGGCCGATAAATGCGTTAAAATGTAATATCGGAAATTATCGGTATCGGGTTTTTTTTTTATCGGTATCGTTTTTTTTTAAAAAAATTTTTTTAAATTTTTATTAAATCAACATAAAAAACACAAGATACACTTACAATTAGTGCACCAACCCAAAAAAACCTTCCTCCCCCACACAAAAGAGTTGTTTCTTTCTGTTATTAATATTCTGGTTCCTACATTATATATCAATATATATCAATACAGTCTGCAAGGGATACAGTCCGTAAGCACACATGATTGTGTGTGCTGCTGGTCCACTAATAGTACTAACCTTTAACAGTTAATTTGACTAATTTTCATTAATTACTAGTTTCAATGTAACTTTTTTTTAAATATTGTTTTACTTTCTTTTTATTCAAGAAAATGTTTTTAATTTATTTATCTTATTTTATTTTATTAATTTTTTTTTTAAAGTACCTTATCTTACCATACCTGGTTGTCCAAATTAGACACAATAATGTGTTAATTCCACGACTGTATATATCGGTTGATATTGGTATCGGTAATTGAAGAGTTGGACAATATCGGAATATCGGATATCGGCAAAAAGCCATTATCGGACATCCCTAATCAAAACCTTTTGTTAGTTGTTAGTGTTCTGAAAATTACTCTTAATAACTAGTTAATTATATTGTTACTTGACCAAAAAAGTAGTTGAATTACTAACGGAATTACTCTTTAATACATGTAGTTTACTACTAGGGAAAGTAATTTATACGTTACTTAAAATACACTTTAAATATCTGGCATATGCATTAGAGAGCTGTTTAATATAAGAGCACAGTGTGTGCCTTTAAAAGGCGGGACCTGTTGCTAGTGTTTGTAATAACAGCGTTAGTAACGCCCTTACTTTTACTAGTAACGAGTAATCTAATTCATTACTTTTAGGTCCGTGACATTGCCGTTAGCGATGGTTTGATGTTGCAGGGCACGCTACTTTTATCGTGGTTTTATATCGACAAGACAGCGTCATAAGTGCAGCAAGTTCAAACGCAGGAAATATCTTTTTACTGGTGAAAGCAGCAAGCAGTATCGCACTAAAAATAACTTTTAATCAAACAGGAAGAGGCAACATCACAATGTGACACAGCCGACAACAACGTATAAACACTACACAATGGTAATAATGAACAATAAATCAGTGACTGAAGTGACAAACTTGCCATCCAAACAATACCCCGTTTGTTGACAAGAAGATACGACAGCCATGGAAGCACATTCAATCTCTTTATTAACCAGAAGTAACACAATCCGGTGAAAAGATTCAACTGAGCTGACGTCAGAGCCGACCAAGTGCGTTGCTAACGGCTAAAGCTAAAAAAACCAAAAAATATCTTATGATCTTATAATAAACATCTCTCAAATGCATATGCCAGATATTTAAAGTGTTATTTTAAAGTAACGTATAAACAACGTTCCATCCATTTTCTACCGCTTGTCCATCTCCTAGTAGTGAAATACATTTATGAAAGAGTAATTTTTTGGTAAAGTAACAAGTAACTTTTTTAAAGTAATTTTCAGAACACTGCCTGTTGCCTCGTGACGTCATGGAGGGTTTCAACGGAGCTGTGTTTGTTAGCTTTAGCGGTTAGCAGCGCTCTTTGTCGGCCATCTCTTTTGAATCTTTTCACCGGATTGTGTTACCTCTGCTTAATAAAGAGATTGAATGTACTTCCATGACTGTCATATCTTCTAGTCAACAAACGGGGTATTGTTTGGATGGTAAGTTTGTCACTTCAATCATTGATTTGTTGTTCATTATTCCTATTGTGTAGTGTTTGCATGTTGTCGCCTGCTGTGTCACAGTGTGATGTTGCCTCTTCCTCTTTGATTAAACGTTCATTTTAGTTGTACTTTCACCAGTAAAAAGATATTTCCTGCATTGAACTTGCCGCACTTGCGACACTCCTGTTGTCGACATAAAACCACATCAAAAGTAGCGTGCCATGTTACATCAAACTATCGCTAACGGCAATGTCATGGACCTAAAAGTAATTAATTAGATTACTCGTTACTAGTAAAAGTAAGGGCGTTACTAACGCTGTTATTATATAACGCAGTTATTACAAACACTGGCAACAGACCGCGCCTTTTAAAGGCACACACACGCACACTGTGTTCTTATATTAAACATCTCTCTAATGCATATGCCAGATATTTAAAGTGTATTTTAAGTAACATATAGATTACTTTCCCTAGTAGTAAACTACATTTATTAAAGAGTTATTCCGTTAGTAATTCAACTACCGTATTTTTCGGACTATAAGTCGCAGTTTTTTTCAGAGTTTGGCTGAGCTCCAGTGCGACTTATATGTTGTTTTTTCCTTTTTTATTATGCATTTTCGGCAGGTGCGACTTATATTCCGGTGCGATTTATACTCCGGTGCGACTTATACTCCGAAAAATACGGTACTTTTTTGGTCAAGTACTCCCCAGAAAAACCCCCCAAAATGGATAACTGGCTGGAATATAAAGACAATACAACATACATGCATAAACGTGGATGCATATGCAAAAGTGCTATATAATTATCTGTACAGTAATCTATTTATTTATATCTGCACCTTATTGCCCCTTTATCCTGCACTACAAGCAGCTAATGCAACGACATTTCGTTCTTATCTGTACTGTAAAGTTCAAATTTGAATGGCAACTAAATGAAGTCCAAGTCTAAGTAACGAGTAACTATAATTAATTCTGTCTTTTTTCCTGCATTTCACTGTTGTTATTTTTTTTGGACCTAAAAGTAATGAATTAGTTTACAAAACGGCGTTATTACGAACGCTGATAGTAACACGATTTTAGCTTTTTCTAATGGCGTCTTTTTCGGGGTTATATCTTATATTTTTACTGTTGTTTTTTTTCCCGACAAAACCCCGCCCACTCTGCTTGTTGCCTCGTCTGATTGGCTGTGACGTAGATGACCCTAATAAGCCCGTATCCCGTACTCCAACCATGGGAATACTCGCCGTAGTTCAGGACTTTTGGGTACTTATGCACGTCGTATTGGCGTCTCCAGTTCCCATAGTGGAGGTTTCAAAAAAGGATTTGGAGATCTCCAGCGGGCCGCCTTGATGTTCCCAAGTCTGTTCTAATCCATCAATTTCCCACCTCCAGTGCGATGGTGGCGCCCCACTAACAAGCGAATGAGTAGACCAGGCCAGCTCAGGGCGTTAAAATGTCATGAATGAAAAGAGGGCGTCTCCGTTGTTGTTGTTGTTGCGAGAAGAGGACCATGTGTGGACCTCACCCCCAGGACAATTAGGTGCTCTCTCACCTCTGCCGGCTGAGGTCGCCGGGCCACGGGGGGGTCAAAGGTGCTTCTGTCGGTGAGCCGCCCAGCTGAGGCGTCGGGTCATCCGTGGAGCGGTCAGGTGTGGGGACACAAACCTTCAGGGAGGGTTGTTTTGTGTGTTTTTGTCCAATATTATCTTGGAAATCTTCACTTGGTTAAACGCTTTTTTCTTCTTCCTGTTTTCCAGACTTTCTGTGTGGGACTTTGAAGCTGGTGAAGGCTGCATGTGGACCGACTCCGTAGCCCCAATCTGGAACCCATAAAGTCTCCCGTCATCTGGGAACTTCTGATTGGCTGCAAGGACCACTTACCCCCGTCCGCGCTTCCTGCTCCCATCCCTGGCTGGGGCCGGGCCCCGCCCCCTGCAGGAGGACTCTGCGCCAATGAGAAGGACCCGCGCTCGCCGTTTAGGTATAAAAAGGGCCGAGGCTTTGGGGTTTGTTGTTGTTCTGGCGGCCGGCTGGGGAAACCAAAGAACCTGGAAGCAAGGACGGCCATGGAGTCGTAGGCTGGTGCGCTGAGAAGATGAGAGAAGAGGTGTCCTGCGCCAACTCCCCCGAAGGAGGCCTGGGGGCCAGCGAGGAAGAACTGGAGAGGAGCTCCAAGAAGAGTCTGCAGGCGGCCCACAGAAAACGCTCCCCTCACCTCAAGAAGGACAATCAGACGGACCAGAGCGCCGCCGGCAGTCCCCAGCTGGGCCCCAAGAGGGTGAAGAAGAGCCCGCCGCCCGCGGTGAGCCTGGCCCCCGTCGGCTCCCTGGGCCCCAGGCCCGAGCAGCCCTTCGAGGACCTCCACTCCCAGCGGGTCATCGCCAACGTACGGGAGCGCCAGCGCACGCAGTCGCTCAACGACGCCTTCGCCTCGCTGCGCAAGATCATCCCCACGCTGCCCTCGGACAAGCTGAGCAAGATCCAGATCCTCAAGCTGGCGTCGCGCTACATCGACTTCCTCTACCAGGTGCTGCAGAGCGACGAGATGGACGCTAAGCTGGCCAGCTGCAACTACCTGGCTCACGAGCGGCTGAGCTACGCCTTCTCCGTCTGGAGGATGGAGGGCGCCTGGGCCATGTCCGCCAGCCACTAGGGCCCCCACCTCCTCCTGTCCGCCAGCCACTAGGACCCCCACCTCCTCCTGTCTACCAGCCATTAGGACCCCCACCTCCTCCTGTTCACCAGCCACTAGGACCCCCACCTCCTCCTGTCCACCATGTCTCTTTGTCTCTTATTCCTCTCCTCTTTCCTTTCCTTCAATTGGTGCAACACCACCGCTCACCCTCAGGTAACAACACACACACACACACACACACACACACACACACACACACACACACACACACACACACACACACACACACACACACACACACACACATACACACACGTGTTAGACTTAGACTTAGACAAACTTTACAAACCCTATAACAGAAATTGTTCCACACAGTAGCTCAGTTACAAATGATGGAAAAGATGGAAAGGACAATGCAGGTATAAAATAGACTAAAAGCAATATAAAATATAACATATATACGTAACTTTTACATAATATATGTACAGTATAGGATATATACTGATATATTATATTATACATTTATATCAGATATACAATATATAACAATTACCGTGTACAATAGTACAGTATATCCTGATATATTATATTATACGTTTATATCATATATACAATATATAACAATTACCGTGTACAATATTACAGTATATGTAAGAGCTGCAGCATAAAATTGAGTAAATCCAGCAGAAAATAGACATTATAAACAAAGAGAAGTAGCAAACATAGACTTTGCCACGCCGTCGTTTGCCTTCCATCTCCACAAATAAATAGCAAGGCAGGAAAGAAAGCGTTTTTATTTATCTTTCTTCTGACTGAATGGGAAACACATTGACGCAATGTAAACACGTGTGATGACATCGTGTCAACAACATGACAATATTGTAAATGCGTTCAATCAGTGACTTACACTAAAACAGGCCTTCATGGAATTATTATTTTTTTATTATTATTTATTTTTTTCACCAATGTATTCCACATAGTGATATAATAAATAGGGCTATGAATCTTCCATTCTCCATTCGAAATCAGTACTTTTTAATAACTTTGGGTGCCAGTTCTATGATGAACTAACATTCCTCCATAAAATAAACCGCTGTGATACGTTTCTATATTACTTTAAAGAAAACTGGTTTAGTTCAATAAAATTCTACCCAAAACATTTAATAAAGTCAAATACAAATAAGAAGTATCCAGCACTTCTCTTTTCTAAGGTAAATGTGTACAGCAGATATAGATCATCTACATCTACTATATGATTTCTTTGATTGGCTGCACAGGACAGACATGAAAAAAATAGTTTTTTGATTTTTCTTTTATTCGATTAAGAATCATTACAAGTAAAAATTGCGATTCTTTCGAACATATCATTGTTTTGACACCCCTAATAATAAATGCTAGCATGTTAGCTCATTTTAATCATTTAACGTAAAAATCATAGGTTTTGATACTTGGCACATTCTCATAAGTATGCTAACCGATCTTTTGTTTACATGTTAAAGTTAACATGCTAATGTTTTATGATAGCAGTTAGCTATTAATGTATAAACCTACAAATTAGGATTTTAACACCTGGGGCCATCTTGCAAATAATGTTATCCTATGTTAGCAGGCAAACTTTAGCATGCTAAGGTTTTATGCTAACGTTTTACCTCATCTTAATCATTTAAACCTAAATTTAATGGATTTTGATAGTTGGCAAGTGTAAAAATAGTTCTTATGCTAGCATGCTAACGTTTTATGCAGATATGTATATGTTTAAACCTAAAGTAAGTATGCTAACTGCTTATTTGTTAGCATGGTAACATTAGAAAATTATTATGCTAACCTTAGCATGCACAATTTTTTTTTTTATAGCTAATTTTGCATTTTTGCAAACACAACACAGATAGCAGGCCCATTAAAATGGTCTCGGACATGTTGTAGTTATTATTATTATTATTACAATATTTGGACACCTCCTTCAAAGGCTGTTTTATATACTGTATATATTTTATATCCCCACAAAAATAATTTGTTGTTTAAATTAAAAAAAAAAGTTTACTTTTTCGTTTTTTTTCTACTAAGAAGTGCCAACAAATGTAATATAAAGTAGCTAGAATGTGAGTTTTAATAATCATTATACTTGTCATTATCAACTGAAAGTAGGGATTAGCTGATTATATCATAATAATACATCATTTTTATTATAATGATATTATTATTCACCATGTACCAACTCAGAAAACCACCATAATGGCCAACATTAAAACACAGTAGCAAAGTAGGCCTAAGTGTTCATAAATAACAAATGTATGAATTATTTCTGGCCACTGTAACATTACAAACATACAGTATTTAAACGGTAACACTGCGTTTGAATATCTTAATTAAGTGATTCTTTGTCGTACCACATTTTGAGGGTCACCGATTTAACGTATTTAATTGTTAAAAATAAATGTGCTGTATTTTGCGGGTCATAGATTATTTGCCGTGTTTAAATACATATTTTGGGGGAGGCATGTTTAAATTGTTAGCTTTTTAGTTAATGGGCTTTTTCACTTTTTAACACTTTTTTTAAATCATTTCATGACGTTGCCCCTGTTCTCTTTTGTTTTTTTTTTAACTTTATTGTTGTTTTGTACTTTGTGCTTTCTATGCACGTACTTAAAAGGAGTAAGACAATAATGAAAACTCATCTTTGTGTGGAAAAAGATGCAACAACAATGAATAAAAAGCAAATAATCGGTTGATTTAAATACTAAAAGGTCTCGTTGTAGCCATCCAACACTTTTTAAAGCAGATTTAAACAGAAACGTTTTAAAACAAAAAAACTAAAAAGTTACCTCTGCAGCCCTCAGGGGGTTTGGTGTCCTCCATGTTGGATCCAGTGTCGTGCAATCAAGGCGGCGTCGCTCGGGGCCCAGACATGCAGGAACCTTTAGATTGGAAACACTTGTGAGCTATTTGGAAGGTGTGTGTGTGTGTGTGTGTGTGTGTGTGTGTGTGTGTGTGTGTGTGTGTGTGTGTGTGTGTTTGTGTGTGTGTGTGTGTGTGTGTGTGTGTGTGTGTCAGGACTGGGCTGCAGGGTCATGTGTGTACAGGAGGGATTATTTGCAGTCATCTTTGATTAGTGCAGCAGAGTAGTGCACGGGACTGGCAGGTCAGGTGACGTGGATGAGAAGCTGAAGGAAGAGAACATGGTAGGAGATGTAGGAAGTAGGTTGGTTGGGAGACGTGACAGAGTCCAGACCCTCGCTGCAGGTGTTCCCTCTGTTCTTACTCAGCCTAAGATGGCCTCTGTGTGCAAGGCCAGGGCCACAGTGCTGGGAACGGAACCTCCCACCCCCTATACCAGCCCGACACGTGGAGCGCAGTGTCCTTGAACGCAACGCGGTAGTCATAAGATCTACTTTGCTGGTTATCTTCAGTTCTGTAGGATCCTTCAGAGACCACATCACCACGTCCCTGTTGGTCCACCAGCACCAATATTCTCCTCCTGGAACTAAATATTACTTTCATAGTGAAATACTGTAAATGTTACTTTCACAGGAAAGTACTGTAAATGTTACTTATACATACACATACAGTACAGGCCAAAAGTACAGTACAGGGCACACCTTCCCCTCATTCAATGTGTTTTCTTTACTTTCATGACTATTTACATTGTAGATTGTCACATCAAAAACTATGAATGAACACATGTGGAGTTACGTACTTAACAAAAAAAAGGTGGATTAACTGAAAACATGTTTTACATTCTAGTTTTTTCAAAATAGCCACCCTTTGCTCTGAATACTGCTTTGCACACTCTTGGCATTCTCTCCATCAGCTTCAAGAGGTAGTCACCTGAAAGGGTTTTCACTTCACAGGTGTCATAGTTTTGATGTGACAATCTACAATGTAAATAGTCATGAAAATAGATTAAACACATTAAAATGAGAAGGTGTTCGAATCGCGATTCTCACGTTGTGCGATTCAGAATCGATTCTCATTTTTTAATTTTTTTAATTTTTTAAATGTATTTATTTATTTATTTTATTTTTTATTTTTTTAATTAATCAATCCAACAAAACAATACACAGCAATACCATAACAATGTAATCCAATTCCAAAACCAAACCCGGCCCAGCAACACTCAGAACCGCAATAAACAGAGCAAACACGACACAGAACAAACCAAAAGTAGTGAAACAAAAATGAACAGTATCAACAACAGTATCAATATTAGTTACAATTTCAACATAGCAGTGATTAAAAATCCCTCATTGACATTATCATTAGACATTTATAAAAAAAAAAAAAAAAAGAACAATAGTGTCACAGTGGCTTACACTTGCATCGCATCTCAAAAGCTTGACAACACACTGTGTCCAATATTTTCACAAAGATAAAATAAGTCATATTTTTGGTTCATTTAATAGTTAAAACAAATTTACATTATTGCAATCAGTTGATAAAACATTGTCCTTTACAATTATAAAAGCTTTTTACAAAGATCTACTACTCTGCTTGCATGTCAGCAGACTGGGGTAGATCCTGCTGAAATCCTATGTATTGAATGAATAGAGAATCCTTTCGAATCGGGAAAAAAAAATCGTTTTTTTTGTTTGTTTTTTTGTGTGTGTTTTTTTTTCGTTTTTGAATCGAAAATCGTTTTGAATTGAAAAAAAAAAAATCGTTTTTGAATCGAGAATTGTGTTGAATTGAAAAAAAATCGTTTTTGAATCAAGAATCGTGTTGAATTGAAAAAAAATTGATTTTGAATCGAATCGTGACCCAAGAATCGATTTTGAATCGAATTGTGGGACACCCAAAGATTCACAGCCCTAATATGTATACATATAAATATACATGGACATATATACATACATATATACATACATTTATTTATATATATATATGTATATATGTACGTATATATGTATGTATATATATATATATATATATATATATATATATATATATATATATATACATATATGTATATATATATATATATATATATATATATATATATATATATATATATATATATATATATATATATATATATACACATATATATGTGTGTGTGTGTGTAAATAATATATGTGTATATACATACATATATATATATATATATATATATATATATATATATATGTATGTGTGTGTGTGTGTGTGTATGTGTATAATGTATATGTATGTGTATATACAAAAGCAGTGAAGTTGTCACGTTGTGTAAATGATAAATAAAAAGAGAATACAATGATTTGCAAATCCATTTCAACTTATATTCAATTGAATAGACTGCAAAGACAATATATTTAATGCTCACACTGAGTAACATTTTTTTTTTGCAAATAATCATGAACTTAGAATTTAATGGCAGCAACACATTGCAACAAAGTTGTCAGAGGGGCATGTTCACCACTGTGTTACATGGCCTTTCCTTTTAGCAACACTCAGTAAAGGTTTGGGAACTGAGGAGACACATTTCTGAAGTGGAATTCTTTCCCATTCTTGCTTGATGTACAGCTTAAGTTGTTCAACAGTCCGGGGGTCTCCGTTGTGGTATTTTAGGCTTCATAATGCGCCACACATTTTCAATGGGAGACAGGTCTGGACTACAGGAAGGCCAGTCTAGTACCCGCACTCTTTTACTATGAAGCCATGTTGATGTAACACATGGCTTGGCATTTTCTTGCTGAAATAAGCAGGGGCGTCAATGGTAACGTTGCTTGGATGGCAACATATGTTGCTCCAAAACCTGTATGTACCTTTCAGCATTAATGGCGCCTTCACAGATGTGTAAGTTACCCATGTCTTGGGCACTAATACACCCCCATACCATCACAGATGCTGGCTTTTCAACTTTGCGTCTAGAACAATCCGGATGGTTCTTTTCCTCTTTGGTCCGGAGGACACGACGTCCACAGTTTCCAAAAACAATTTGAAATGTGGACTCGTCAGACCACAGAACACTTTTCCACTTTGTATCAGTCCATCTTAGATGAGCTCAGGCCCAGCGAAGCTGACGGCGTTTCTGGGTGTTGTTGATGAACGGTTTTCGCCTTGCATAGGAGAGTTTTAACTTGCACTTACAGATTTAGCAACCAACTGTAGTTACTGACAGTGGGTTTCTGAAGTGTTCCTGAGCCCATGTGGGGGGATGTAAAGGATTTACACCTGTGTATCCTTTACACACTGATGTCGATTATTGATGCAGTACCGCCTGAGGGATCGAAGGTCACGGGCTTAGCTGCTTACGTGCAGTGATTTCTCCAGATTCTCTGAACCTTTTGATGATATTACGGAGTGTAGATGGTGAAATCCCTAAATTCCTTGCAATAGCTGGTTGAGAAATGTTGTTCTTAAACAATTTGCTCAGGCATTTGTTGACAAAGTGGTGACCCTCGCCCCATCCTTGTTTGTGAATGACTGAGCATTTCATGGAAGCTGCTTTTATACCCAATCATGGCACCCACCTGTTCCCGAAAGCCTTTTCACCGGTGGGATGTTCCAAATAAGTCTTTGATGAGCATTCCTCAAGTTTTTAAGTCTTTTTTTGCCACTTGTGCCAGCTTTTTTTAAACATGTAGCCGGCATCAAATTCCAAATGAGCTAATATTTGTAAAAAATAACAAAGTTTCTCAGTTGGAACGTTAAATATCTTGTCTTTGCAGTCTATTCAACTGAATAAAAGTTTAAAAAGATTTGCAAATCATTGTATTCTCTTTTTATTTACCATTTACACAACATGACAACTTCACTGATTTTGGGATTTGTATATGTCTACATATATGTGTATTTTATATATATATTTTTATTTTTGTATTTTTTATATTTATGTGTATATATATATATATATATATGTACACATAAATATAAATGTATATATATATATATATATATATATATATATATACATTTATATATTTTTATATATATATATATGTATATATATATATATATATATATATATATATATATATATATATATATATATATATATATATATATATATATATATATATATATATATATATATATATATACACACACACACATAAGTACATGCATAAATATATGCATAAATATATGTATACATAAAAAAGTTTGGACACATTAAGGGAACGTCACATGTCAGGGCAAGAGCACAATTCAGCATGTCCGAAAAGTAGTAGGAAGAAGCAGAAACCCTACATATATTTACTAGGGCTGTGAATCTTCGGCCACCACACGATTCCATTCCATTCAATGGTTGGGGGTAACGAATCGATTCAGAATTTATTCTTGATTTAAAATCAATACTTTTAATAACATTTAATGACAGTTCTATGATGAACTACATTCCTCCATAGAATTGATAAACAGCTCTGATACATTTCTACATTACCTAAAATAAAACTGGTTTTGTTAAATAACATTTTCCCCACTATTTAACAAAGTGGCTGGACAGGACAGATTTTGAAAAAATAAATACAAATAAAATAGACTTTTGATTATTTTGAATGGATTAAAAATTGTTTTAAACAAAAATCGTGATTCATTCTCAAATATAATTTTTTTGACACCCCTAATATTTAATAGTACAAAATTATATAAGTTATTACAATAAATGTAACCATAGTTGCTAAAACCAAAAAATATGTACTACCTGTATGACTGTACATCTTATGTGAAGAAGGCCGATAGGATTCAATAAAAAAGCTCAGCTTCTTCCTACTTCTTTTCAGACATCTTGAATTGTGTAACTGTTATCATAATCATGTGTTCCACTGTAACCTAGTCAGACCATTTGTAATAAGTATTGCCATGTAGTCCACTGTGACACAAACTACATGGAAACTTCAATATTATTATTATGTATATACTGTATATATATATATATATATATATATATATATATATATATATATATATATATATATGTGTGTGTGTGTGTGTATATATATATATATATGTGTATATATATGTGTGTGGGCTTCACGGTGGCAGAGGGGTTAGTGCATCTGCCTCACAATACGAAGGTCCTGAGTAGTCTTGAGTTCAATCCCGGGCTCGGGATCTTTCTGTGTGGAGTTTGCATGTCCTCCCCGTGACTGCGTGGGTTCCCTCCGGGTACTCCGGCTTCCTCCCACTTCCAAAGACATGCACCTGGGGATAAGTTGATTGGCAACACTAAATTGGCCCTAGTGTGTGAATGTGAGTGTGAATGTTGTCTGTCTATCTGTGTTGGCCCTGCGATGAGGTGGTGACTTGTCCAGGGTGTACCCCGCCTTCCGCCCGATTGTAGCTGAGATAGGCTCCAGCGCCCCCCGCGACCCCAAAGAGAATAAGCGGTAGAAAATGGATGGATGGATATATGTGTGTATATATATATATATATATATATATATATATATATGTATGTATATATATCTATATATATATATACATGTACAATATACATGTATGTATATATATCTATATATATATATACATGTACAATATACTTTTATGTATATATATATATATATATATATATATATATATATATATATATATATATATATATATATATATATATATATATATATATATATATATATATATATATATATATATATAAAAAACCCTAACCCTATACACACTGTATATAGTATATTAATACTGTCAAGTGAGGTAATGATATATTGTATTGATGATTAAGACTCAAGATGATCTGATTGATGGTGCAGGATATTATAATCTTCTGCTTCTACGTGCTCCTTTTCAGACATACACCATTTTTAATTTTCCCTCAATATTTTTATTGTTTTTTTTTTTGCAAATGAAGTTAACGCAAATGGAGATGCTTTTTTTTTAGAGGGTTTGTTGTGTTTGAAATTAATTAGTGAATTGACCCGAAATATGTGGGACATATTGGGACATAATTATGTCCCAATAGTTTATGTTTTTGCTGAGAATGATTTGTCCAGCAGTTAGTTTTCTCTCACAAGGCGTTGTGCGAGCGAGCTTGTCGCTTCAAAAAAGTGTGGTCAGGAGTTGTGGAGGAGGAAGTGGTGTTTTGTTTATGTCTTCATAACGCATATTTGCTCCTTTGTTTTGCATGGCAGTGATTTGTGTGGCTGCTGATGCTGCGCTTTCTGCAACTCACACTACACATTACACTGCACTACACTACACTACACTACACTACACACTACACACTACACACTCGTCACGGAGACTTACTCTGAGGAGACAAATTATACACCCACTTTTCACTCTGGCTATCATTTTCTTGTCACTTCATGACACACACACACACACACACACACACACACACACACACACACACACACACACACACACACACACACACACACACACACACACACACACACAGTGTTAAAAATTAGATGTTCCATCATTTAATGTACCAAAAGAATGGTATATGTAGTTTAATTTTATTTATTATAACAAATAATGCACACCAGTGATTTATACTACCTTAGAAAACACTCCATAATGACAACCTAAGTATTCTTTAAGTATCACCATGACAACATTAAAATACAGTAGTGTAGTAGACCTAAGTATTCATTAAGTACCACCATGATGACAACATTAAAATACAGTAGTGTAGTAGACCTAAGTATTCATTAAGTACCACCATAATGACAACATTAATACAGTAGTGTAGTAGACCTAAGTATTCATTAAGTACCACCATAATGACAACATTAAAATACAGTAGTGTAGTAGACCTAAGTATTCATTAAGTACCACCATAATGACAACATTAATACAGTAGTGTAGTAGACCTAAGTATTCATTAAGTACCACCATAATGACAACATTAAAATACAGTACTGTACTAAACCTAAGTATTCATTAAGTATCACCATGACAACACTAAATACAGTAGTGTAGTAGACCTAAGTATTCATTAAGTATCACCATGACAACATTAAATACAGTAGTGTAGTAGACACAAGTATTCATCAAGTACCACCATCATGACAACATAAAAATACAGTAGTGTAGTAGACCTAAGTATTCATTAAGTACCACCATGATGACAACATGAAAATACAGTAGTGTAGTAGACCTAAATATTCATTAAGTACCACCATGATGACAACATTAAAATACTGTAGTGTAGTAGACCTAAGTATTCATTAAGTACCACCATATTGACACCATTAAAAACAGTAGTGTAGTAGACCCAAGTATTCATCAAGTACCACCATAATGACAACATTAAAATACAGTAGTGTAGTAGACCTAAGTATTCATTAAGTACCACCATAATGACAACATTAAATACAGTAGTGTAGTAGACCTAAGTATTCATTAAGTACCACCATAATGACAACATTAAAATACTGTAGTGTAGTAGACCTAAGTATTCATTAAGTACCACCATATTGACACCATTAAAAACAGTAGTGTAGTAGACCTAAGTATTCATTAAGTACCACCATAATGACAACATTAAAATACAGTAGTGTAGTAGACCTAAGTATTCATTAAGTATCACCATGACAACATTAAATACAGTAGTGTAGTAGACCCAAGTATTCATCAAGTACCACCATCATGACAACATAAAAATACAGTAGTGTAGTAGACCCAAGTATTCATCAAGTACCACCATCATGACAACATAAAAATACAGTAGTGTAGTAGACCTAAGTATTCATTAAGTACCACCATGATGACAACATGAAAATACAGTAGTGTAGTAGACCTAAGTATTCATTAAGTACCACCATGATGACAACATTAAAATACAGTAGTGTAGTAGACCTAAGTATTCATTAAGTACCACCATAATGACAACATTAATACAGTAGTGTAGTAGACCTAAGTATTCATTAAGTACCACCATAATGACAACATTAAAATACAGTAGTGTAGTAGACCTAAGTATTCATTAAGTACCACCATAATGACAACATTAATACAGTAGTGTAGTAGACCTAAGTATTCATTAAGTACCACCATAATGACAACATTAAAATACAGTAGTGTACTAAACCTAAGTATTCATTAAGTATCACCATGACAACACTAAATACAGTAGTGTAGTAGACCTAAGTATTCATTAAGTATCACCATGACAACATTTAATACAGTAGTGTAGTAGACCCAAGTATTCATCAAGTACCACCATCATGACAACATAAAAATACAGTAGTGTAGTAGACCTAAGTATTCATTAAGTACCACCATGATGACAACATGAAAATACAGTAGTGTAGTAGACCTAAATATTCATTAAGTACCACCATGATGACAACATTAAAATACTGTAGTGTAGTAGACCTAAGTATTCATTAAGTACCACCATAATGACAACATTAAATACAGTAGTGTAGTAGACCTAAGTATTCATTAAGTATCACCATAATGACAACATTAAAATACTGTAGTGTAGTAGACCTAAGTATTCATTAAGTACCACCATATTGACACCATTAAAAACAGAAGTGTAGTAGACCTAAGTATTCATTAAGTACCACCATAATGACAACATTAAAATACAGTAGTGTAGTAGACCTAAGTATTCATTAAGTACCACCATAATGACAACATTAAATACAGTAGTGTAGTAGACCTAAGTATTCATTAAGTACCACCATAATGACAACATTTAAATACAGTAGTGTAGTAGACCTAAGTATTCATTAAGTACCACCATAATGACAACATTTAAATACAGTAGTGTAGTAGACCTAAGTATTCATTAAGTACCACCATAATGACAACATTAAATACAGTAGTGTAGTAGACCTAAGTATTCATTAAGTACCACCATAATGACAACATTTAAATACAGTAGTGTAGTAGACCTATGTAGTCATTAGAAACGAGGCAGAGGTTAGATTTAAGATGCATATTTACTATTTTTGGTTACTGTAACATTACACACAGTTGGAACAGTAACACTGTGTTTGAATAATTGATGAAGTGATTATTTCGGTACCACTCGATCAGTGTTAACCATAGAAACCATTTTTGAGCCGTCAGCGACCCCTACAGAGCTGCCAAAAAATAATGTGTTTCTCAGCTCAGGTCTGTTTGTGTTTCACGGCTACTCAGGTGTAATACACGTTTCCACCTCTGGTGGCAGTCATGGCAGTATTACACGAACAGAAGAAGTCTGCAGCTCAGACAGCAGTTTCTTAAGCGCAAAAATGATGAAGCTGTATTTTTATTTGTGCTTCAATTTTATTGGGGAAAAAAAAGATTTATTTCTGTTTCATTTGAGTTCAGGGGCCAAATGTTATTTAGAATGATGTGATTAGAAAATCATGGCATGATAACTTAAAAATAAAGACAGTTTTAGTTGGTCAAGTTTAGTTGGAGCCTCACATTAGTGCGCAGGGGGAGGAGCCTCACTTTTACATGTCATTAGTGTGCAGGGGGAGGAGCCTCACTTTTATATGTCATTAGTGTGTAGGGGGAGGAGCCTCACTTTTACATGTCATTAGTGTGCAGGGGGAGGAGCCTCACTTTTACATGTCATTAATGTCCAGGGGGAGGAGCCTCACTTTTACATGTCATTAGTGTGCAGGGGGAGGAGCCTCAGTTTTACATGTCATTAGTGTCCAGGGGGAGGAGCCTCACTTTTACATGTCATTAGTGTGCAGGGGGAGGAGCCTCAGCCAATCCTGTTAGCTTTATACCTTTGCTGGCCTCACAGAATTGCTATTGTGACATCCAGTGGACACATTTAGAACAGCAGTTTCTCTCATTCAAAATTTCAGATGATTTTATAACTTAGAAAACCTTTTTTGTTGTTGTGAATATTATTAGTCAACTCCTCTCATCTCAAAATTTGCTGGTTTGGTACCCAGAACTTTAGACTTAAATGATCCTCACTTCACTCTCTGTGTGTGTATGTGTGTGTGTGTGTGTGTGTGTGTGTGTGTGTGTGTGCGTGTGTGTGTGTGTGTGTGTGTGTGTGCGTGCGTGCGTGCATGTGTGTGTGTGTGTGTGCACATGCAAAGGATACTGATGCACGCTCGCTTGTTTGACACACAGGCAAATAAACACCACGTAGATTTTTGTTCATAACTATAGTATAACTATATCAAAACATATATCTATATCATAACATAAAATATCTATATCATAAATGATATCATAACTATATTATAACATAACTATATCATAACATAACTATATCATAACATAACCATATCATAACATAATAACTATATCATAATTATATCATAGATGTAAGCACAAGTTAACACTTGCAGGGCATTACTGCCTGACGCACCTCCGACAGTGCCATGTGGTGCTGGCTGCAGGGTCATCAGCCGGGAGCCACCTTTCACGGATGTTTCGCTCCTTTAATCCCGGAACATCTCTGGGTGGTGGAGCAGCGACAGGGACGTCTCCCTTCCGCCCCCTGCAGCCAGCTGAAGGATCCATACTGTACCCACATTCTAACCCCGGTATTATTGCTGTTGTGTATATGGAATGAGTCCCAAGGGACTATGCATGGCAGGGACGTCCATCTCCCTGAGTCAAGTGTGGGCCTGACCGCATACCATAACATGGTATACTGCCCCCTGTCTACGCGCCTTGCTTTCCCCACGCCTTATCGTTTCTTCTGATCATAATTATATCATAGCTATATCATAACATATAACTATTATAACATATAACTGTGTCATAACATAACACCTTTATCATAGCATAATAACTGTATCATAACTATATCATAGCATATAACTATATCATACCATAATAACTATATCATAACATAATAACTATATCATAACATAATAACTATGTCATAAGACATAATAACATATCACAACATAACTATATCATAACATATAATAACTATATCATTACACATAACTATCTTACAACTATATTATAACAAAACTTTAGCATAACATAACTATATCATAACTATCTAATAAGATAACTATATCATAACCAATCATAACTTATCATAAATATGTAATAATTATATCATAACATATAATAACTATATCATACATATATCATAACACATAATTATATCATAACTTTTTAATAACTGTATTATAACACAACTATATCATAACTATCTAATAACATAACTATATCATAACAAACCATAACTATATCATAACATATCATTACTATATAATAACTATATCATACATATATCATAACATATAATTATATCATAACTATTTAATAACTGTATTATAACACAAATATATCATAACTATCTAATAACATGACTATTTAATAACATAACTATCTAATAACAAACCATAACTATATCATAACATATAATAACTATATCATAACAAATCATAACATACAACAACTACATTATATAATAACTATATCATAACATAATAACTATCATAATTATATCATAACATAATAACTATATCATAACATAATAACTATATCATAACTATATTATAACATATAACTGTATCATAACATAATAACTATATCATAACATGTAACAAAATAACTATATCATAACATAATAACTATATCATATTAACTATATCATAACTATATCAGAACATATAATAACTATCATAACTATATAATTACATATAACTATGAAATTATGAAAATATTCATAATTGTATGTTATAATTAGGGCAGCACGGTGTGGCAGGGGTTAGTGCATGTGCCTCACAATAAGAAGGTCCTGGGTTTAATCCCGAGCTCAGGATCTTTCTGTTTGGAGTTTGCATGTTCTCCCCGTGACTGCGTGGGTTCTACTGCGGCTTCCTCCCACCTCCAAAGACGTGCACCTGGGGATAGGTTGATAGGCAACACTAAATTGGCCCTAGTGTGTTAATGTTGTCTATCTGTGATGAGGTGGTGACTTGTCCAGGGTGTACCCCGCCTTCCACCCATGTGCTGGGATTGGCTCCAGCACCCACCGCCAAGGGACAAGCGGTAGAGAATGGATGGATGGAATTAGGGCTGTATTAATTGATTGATTGGGAAAAAAGCTAAGATTGATTTATATGTTGTTTTGATTAATGAGTGTAACTAATACAAATTGATCAAATCCGGAACTTGAAATAGAGCTGGTGTCAGAGTGGGATTCTTTTTTAAAGAATTATTAATATTATTAATGCACATATCATTTCAATATTGATGTGTATTTATGATAAACAATCAATTATGGCAAGCAGACACAATGTTTATTTCAAGTGTTTTTCCCGTAAATATTTCATTTGTTTGATCTTATTTCATAACAGAACCTTTTCCTTTGTGGATCAATAAAGTTTGTCAAACTCATCGATGGATTATTGGATGACCAGAATAATCTAATATTATATTTTTAATTTTTTATTTGTACAAAGTATTTACATTTTTATTTGTTACCTATTAGAATGTAAAATAAAAAATATTAAGGAAAACATATTTAGTTGAATTGAGTTTGATTGTTTGTAAATGATAACTATAAAACTGACCTGTAAGAAGAAACAACTAATAGGAATATTTCATTCAAAATAAAATGAATGAAGTCCCGGAAATAAGTTTTACATCACAAGGAGGGCTGCAGGAATTATTGGATTCATTCAAGTACAAAAATATTTGAGTTATATTATTTTGCTTGCTTAATGAATATAACGAATAAAATATAACTAATACAATTCAGACCTAATGAGTGCCTGGAACTTTAGATACACGTACTTAGTTTCCACACGCTCGCTGCAATAGAGCGAACATCAGAGCGGTGGCGTGTGGCTGCTGTGATATATTTTATTTTAAGTTATCTTTTAAAAAATGCAATTTCAATGTTGATGATGGGAATTTATTAGCAAGCAGACAAAATGTTGATTTCAAGTATTTCCCCTAAAAAAAAACACAGCGTGTTTTATCTGATTAAAAGTTAAAGTTAAAGTACCAATGACTGTCACACACACACTAGGTGTGGCAAAATTATTCTCTGCATTTGACCCATCACCCTTGATCACCCCCTGGGAGGTGAGGGGAGCAGTGAGCAGCAGCTTACTCCATTAATTGAACTAACACATGACTAAAATAATGGATAGCTTCAAGCCAATAACACAAAGTACTTAAAACCAGGGTTCTTAACCTTTTTACCCTCGGGGCCTGGGGCCCCCACCAATATTAGCACTGAATTAGTCATCTTACTCTTCATTTAATCATTATTTTTTGATATAATTACAGTTTACTACCTTGTCAGATGATATAAAACCATGTGTTTATTCATTATTATTTATTTAACACATACACCTTAGGCTTAGGTCAGGCTGATTAGAAAAAATAACTGATGAAAAATACATTTACATGCAATTATGTTGTGCTAAAATAAATCAACTAAATGAATATTAAATATATTTCTTAACTAAACTGTCAATAAAATTAAAGTGCGAATGAAAATACAACTTCACCACTTTAGTCATAATTTTTGCACTTCAGAAACTTCTTTATGACTTTAGCTCCAGACTTTGTTTGATGTTGTCATTACTGCCACAAGTGGTGGAAAAGTGCATTACAACTGAGTACCGCTGTGAGAAACAAATATTAAGGGTTAAGAAACAATGCTTAAAACAATAAAATAAAATACAAAGATTAATGGTAATGATGTCGTTTCTTGCTCTCTGCATAATTAGCAGTAATAATAATAATAATCATCATCTGGCCTTGTTTTGAAGAAATGATTGAATAATAGACATTATTCAATAATAGACACTCGCTGCCACGTGGAAATGAAATATTCGCTCATCTTTCCTTTTCTCTGCAGAACGCCAACAAATGGAAAATTGTCGACGAAAAGTCCTCTCTCCCACTGACACTTTTCCACGGACACGCTGGTGACAGCGAGACGTGGAAGTGGACTCTTGACGGCGAACAATGGCCCCGAGGAGACGCGGGCGAGGGACCAAGAAGGCGGACGGACGCAGCCAATGAATGTTTTTCTTTCTTGTTTATATAATAAGCTGGGTCACGTGACACACCCCCCCCCCCCCCCCCAGAGGCCCAATCACACGCTTCTTTCGTGGATAAATGGACTACGGCACGGCCAATGGCGACGCTTTGCGGGAAAGGAACCGTCTTCTTCTCACGCTTTCAACTCTTATTTTGTAAAGGAAAAAAAAGAAAAGTGTGACAAATTGGGATCTCAGCCACGTTGAAAAGATTATTTTGTGCAGAAATGATCTTTGATTGTTTGTATAGTTTGTTTGTGTATTTGTTGTGTCAACTCCTGTGGACAATAAACTTTTTTATATTATTGGTAATTAAACATTTGCAGTTGCATATGAACTTGAGTTTGACTTGATAGTTGAGTCTTTCATTTATTATATTTTCTATGAACCAAAATATGAAGTACAACTTTATAACAGACTGTAAAATGTACAAATTCATGTGCGTTGCGTGATTTTTTCAGGAAAGAAAAGGGGGATGTAGTGATCAAACTCAAATATTTACTGTCTATTCTAATACGGTTGAGCTTTTTGGGAAATGGGTAAAATAATGCTTTTAATTATGGCCTTCATTTTGGACAAGAAAAAGTACATTTATAATTTTTTTTTTTATTGGGTTAAAGTGCTGAAGTTTGAAAAAAAAAAAGGACGTAAATGTATTGTTATTAATTACACATGGTTTTGTAATTAAAGCATTTAGGCATCTTTGCAATTTGAGTATGACTTTATGGTTGAGTCAGGGTGTAGTGTTAACATTAACATTATTAATGATGTTTTTTCTTCAATAAATCATTTGTTATATTATCTATGAACCAAAATATGAAGTAATTGCTGCCTAGTCTGAGAATATAGTTAAGCCTTTTGGGAATGTTGTACTATTATTTTGAAAAATAACGTGTGATAATGTGAGGAGGCGCTGGGATTAAATAAAGGAAAACATTTTGATAATCCATAACTCAGGATGTGGTTTGGAAATAAATAAACACAAATATATTAAATGTATTATTTTGTCCAATCAAAACCATTTTGTATTTTGGAATATAAGATTGCAGACTGCTGCACGTGTGTTTGAATATGCGCTTGAACATTTTGGGACACAAAAGGAAGACGTGGGCGCTGAGACAGAATAACGACTCTTTGTTGCAGGAAATATAATATATTCATTTCAAGTGAAAACATTGACGTCATATAAATGTTGCTATACTGTGTACACTATAGTGTAGTGTATATATAGTATAGTTTACTGTTTATAAACTGTGTACACTATAATGTAGTATATATATAGTATAGTATAGTATACTGTTTATATACTGTGTACACTATACTGTAGTATATATATAGTATAGTATAGTATACTGTTTATATACTGTGTACACTATAGTGTAGTGTATATATAGTATAGTTTACTGTTTATATATTGTGTACACTATAATGTAATATATATATATATATATATATATATATATATATATATATATATATATATATATATATATATATTATAGTATACTGTTTATATACTGTGTACACTATAGTGTAATATATATATAGTACACTGTTTAAAAACTGTGCACACTATAGTGTAGTGTATACATATATAGTATAGTATACTGTGTATACTATAATGTAGTATATATATATATATTATAGTATACTGTTTATATACTGTGTACACTATAGTGTAGTATATATATATATATATATATATATATATATATATATATATATATATATAGTATAGTACACTGTTTATATACTGTGTACACTATAGTGTAGTATATATATATAGTATAGTATAGTATACTGTTTATATATTGAGTACATTATAGTGTAGTATATATATAGTATAGTATACTGTTGTTATACTGTGTACATTATAGCGTAGTATATATATATATAGTATAGTATACTGTTTACATACTGTGTACACTATAGTGTAGAATATATATATTATAGTATACTGTTTGTATACTGTGTACACTATAGTGTAGTATATATATATAGTATAATATAGTACACTGTTTACATACTGTGTACACTATAGTGTAGTATACATATATTATAGTATACTGTTTATATACTGTGTACACTATAGTGTAGTGTATATATAGTATAGTTTACTGTTTATAAACTGTGTACACTATAATGTAGTATATATATAGTATAGTATAGTATACTGTTTATATACTGTGTACACTATACTGTAGCATATATATAGTATAGTATAGTATACTGTTTATATACTGTGTACACTATAGTGTAGTGTATATATAGTATAGTTTACTGTTTATATATTGTGTACACTATAATGTAATATATATATATATATATATATATATGTATATATATATATATATATATATATATATATATATATATATATATATATATATTATAGTATACTGTTTATATACTGTGTACACTATAGTGTAATATATATATAGTACACTGTTTAAAAACTGTGCACACTATAGTGTAGTGTATACATATATAGTATAGTATACTGTGTATACTATAATGTAGTATATATATATATATTATAGTATACTGTTTATATACTGTGTACACTATAGTGTAGTATATATATATATATATATATATATATATATATATATATATATATATATATATAGTATAGTACACTGTTTATATACTGTGTACACTATAGTGTAGTATATATATATAGTATAGTATAGTATACTGTTTATATATTGAGTACATTATAGTGTAGTATATATATAGTATAGTATACTGTTGTTATACTGTGTACATTATAGCGTAGTATATATATATATAGTATAGTATACTGTTTACATACTGTGTACACTATAGTGTAGAATATATATATTATAGTATACTGTTTGTATACTGTGTACACTATAGTGTAGTATATATATATAGTATAATATAGTACACTGTTTACATACTGTGTACACTATAGTGTAGTATACATATATTATAGTATACTGTTTATATACTGTGTACACTATAGTGTAGTATATATATATAGTATAATATAGTACACTGTTTATATACTGTGTACACTATAGTGTAGTATATATATATATATATATAGTATAGTATACTGTTGTTATACTGTGTACACTATAGTGTAGTATATATATATATAGTATAGTATAGTATACTGTTTATATACTGTGTACATTATAGTGTAGTATATATATAGTATAGTATACTGTTGTTATACTGTGTACACTATAGCGTAGTATATATATATAGTATAGTATACTGTTTACATACTGTGTACACTATAGTCAGAGGTGGGTAGTAACGCGCTACATTTACTCCGTTACATCTACTTGAGTAACTTTTGGGATAAATTGTACTTCAAAGAGTAGTTTTAATGCAACATACTTTTACTTTTACTTGAGTATATTTATAGAGAAGAAACGCTACTTTTACTCCGCTACTTTTATCTACATTCTGCTCGCTACTCGCTACTAATTTTTATCGATCTGTTAATGCACGCTTTGTTTGTTTTGGTCTGTCAGACAGACCTTCATAGTGCCTGCGTTTCAACAAATACAGTCACTGGTGACGTTCACTCCGTTCCACCAATCAGATGCAGTCACTGGTGACGTTGGACCAATCAAACAGAGCCAGGGGTCACATGACCTGACTTAAACAAGTAGAAAAACTTATCGGGGTGTTACCATTTAGTGGTCAATTGTACGGAATATGTACTGTACTGTGCAATCTACTAATACAAGTTCCAATCAATCAATCAAAAGTGTGAAGGAAAAAAGACCATTTTTTATTTCAACGTACACCCCGTCAAAAGCCTAAAGACTGACTGCACAGTTCCTGTCTTCACAATAAAAGTGCCGCTCCATCGCGCCTGCGCTTTCAAAATAAGAGTCTCCGAAAGCCTGCGCAAACAAGCTAGCAAGCTAAGGAGTTTGCCGCCAATGTATTTCTTGTAAAGTGTATAAAAACGAATATGGAAGCTGGACATATAAGATGCCAAAAACCAACCACTTTCATGTGGTATTAGACACAAAGGAGGAACTTTTTTTCTCCTCCATTTGAAAACGTGGACGTTTGTCATCACTACTGTCTGATTCCAATCAATGCAAGTCATCAGAATCAGGTAATACACCAACTTATATTCTTGTCTTCATGAAAGAAAGGAATCTATATGTGTTAAACATGCATGTATATTCATTAAAACACATGTAAACAAAAACGGCAAAAAAAATAAATATA
>NC_084570.2:34949160-34951660 GCF_033978685.3 Nerophis lumbriciformis | reverse complement strand
CACACACACACACACATATATATATATATATATATATATATATATGTGTGTGTGTGTGTGTATGTATATATGTATAATGTTTGTATGTGTGTATATATGTATATATATATATATATATATATATATATATATATATATATATATATATATATATATATATATATATATAAATATACATACACATATATACATACACATTTAATACACATATATACACACATTTTAATATATATATGTATATATACACACATACATACACACATACAGTATATATATACATACATACATACTTATATATACACACACATACTGTACATATAGATATATACACATATATACATGCATTTATATATACACATACATATATATACTTACATCATGTATATATTACATGTTATTATGAATGTTACTACATGACGTATACACTTACATCTTTTATATATTACATGTTATTATGAATGTTACTACATGACATATATACTTACATCATGTATAATTACATGTTATTATAAATGTTACTACATGACATATATACTTACATCATGTACATATTACATGTTATTATGAATGTTACTACATGACATATATACTTACATCTTGTATATATTACATGTTATTATGAATGTTACTACATGACATATATACTTACATCATGTATGTATTACATGTTATTATAAATGTTACTACATGACATATATACTTACATCTTGTATATATTACATGTTATTATGAATGTTACTGCATGACATATATACTTACATCATGTACATATTACATGTTATTATGAATGTTACTACATGACATATATACTTACATCTTGTATATATTACATGTTATTATGAATGTTACTACATGACATATATACTTACATCATGTATGTATTACATGTTATTATAAATGTTACTACATGACATATATACTTACATCATGTATATATTACATATTATTATGAATGTTACTACATGACATACATACTTACATCATGTATATAAAACCTTGATATTAATGTTTTTTAAGGGTTTATAGGCAGAATTGTAAGCAGACTGCATGTGTGTATTGAATATTTGGAGAGCATCAAGGTGTGTTCTTGTCTTACTTGATGATTGTGAATGACAGGTACAAAGTTCAAAGAGTGCAGTTCCCCTTTAAGAAGAAGTACAGCAGGAACGCTTGTCTTCAAGTCCAAGGAACATGGACACCAATCCTCCATCTTGGCTCCAAGTTGATCTGATGCTGCACGTCCACCAGGAGAAAAAAGGTGTTGAGTGCAAAAGGTAGATTGTGCTTGGTGGCAGTGACAACATCGGGGACGACCTTTGACCCGGCCTGCAAGACTACAGCAGGTGGTTTGAGGAACATTTAGAACTGGAATGACTTGGAGCAGGAAGGAGGTCCTCGATCAGGAGCGGGAAGAGACGCTGAAGGTGGATCCTGAGCGACATGGAGCCTGTAGGTCAGAGGCCATGGACAAGGTTGCCATGGCGTCCACCGCCTCGCTGTCCGAGTCTCGCCTCAGCCACGACCTCTGCCACGACCTCTGAGCCTGCAGGTAGGACAGCTGCACCGTGGATGCAGAGTCCTTCACACTCTGCCAGTACTCACCTGCACAGAGTTGTATTGTAACTATTGTATTATTGTAACTATTGTATTATTGTAACTATTGTATTGTCCTGTTTAATTATAACTATTGTATTATTGTAACTATTGTTTTGTCCTGTTTTATTGTAACTATTGTATTGTCCTGTTTTATTGTAACATTGTATTATTGTAACTATTGTATTGTGCTATTTTATTGTAACTATTGTATTATTGTTTTATTGAAACTATTGTATTATTACAACTATTGTATTGTCCTGTTTTATTGTAAATATTGTGTTATTGTAACTATTGTATTATTGTAACTATTGTATTGTCCTGTTTTATTATAACTATTGTATTATTGTAACTATTGTATTTTCCTGTTTTATTATAACTATTGTATTATTGTAACTATTGTTTTGTCCTGTTTTATTGTAACTATTGTATTGTCCTGTTTTATTGTAACTATTGTATTATTGTAACTATTGTATTGTCCAGTTTTATTGTAACTATTGTATTATTGTTTTATTGTAACTATTGTATTGTCCAGTTTTATTGTAACTATTGTATTATTGTTTTATTGTAACTATTGTAATATTTTAACTATTGTATTGTCCTGTTTAATTGTAACTATTGTATTATTTTTTTATTGTAACTATAGTATTATTATTATAACTATTGTATTGTCCTGTTTTATTGTAACTATTGTATTGTCCTGTTTTATTGTAACTATTGGATTGTTCTGTTTTATTGTAACTATATACGGCGTGGCGCAGTGGAAGAATGGCCGTGCGCGACCCGAGGGTCCCTGGTTCAATCCCCACCTAGTACCAACCTCGTCATGTCCGTTGTGTCCTGAGCAAGACACTTCACCCTTGCTCCTGATGGGTGCTGGTTAGCGCCTTGCATGGCAGCTCCCTCC